>NW_027496317.1:0-190219 GCF_021521415.1 Bidens hawaiensis
ATGCATTATTTTAATATCTATATCATTAACTTATGGCAAATGGGGACTTGGGGATTTTTAATGAGTTTAACAAAAATGAATAAAGTTTATATAAATCATTTGATGTTTATTAGTTTAAGAATTATTTGTTGAATGAACAATTATAACTTTATTAATAAAAGATTAAATAACATTATTAATAACAATTATTGATTAAATTTTTTATTTTATTCTAGTAACATTATTAATTAATTAACTTAAATGTTTTGCATGAATTCTTTTAAAGAAATAATAAATATTAGTTATGTTTGTGAAATAAAATAAACAATAATTAATTTACTCAATGATTAATTTAAAGATATGAAGTATGCTATATTTATTGAAAAATATTTTAAATAAAAGAAATTTTTATAAATCATCTTATTTAAAAGAAAGTTTATAAGTTATGATGATCAACGGATCATAAGATTTAGATAAATATATATTCATGCTTGTTCTTGCAAAATAACTAGGTTTGATCCAAGATTTAGAAAAATCAAAGTGTTTATTTTGGATATCCATAATCATAATGATTCTTAAAACCAAAATATAATATTTTTACGATAAAAGTAACATGATCATGAAGAACAACTATGAACATTCAAGGTAAAATCAAAACAAAAGCTATAAAATGCATGAAATGATAAAAAACTTACTTGTTGGTTCTCTTAAACTTAAGAAAAGAATGTATTGAGTTGTGAAAAAGATGTAGGATTAATCCTCCTTTTATAGTGAATTTTTATAGTGGTTATGGATTATAGAATTTAATAAATTAAATCATGTTTAATATAATTAAACACAAACTAAAAAGTAGTTTAATGGGGTATTCAAAAGGTTTAACTATTTTAATAAATTTTATTGAATTAAAACATTCATTAGTTTTTATTAGTTAATAATAATAATAATAATAATAATAATAAAAGTAGTAGTAGTAGTTAAATAATAATTCTAGTAAATTGAATGGGACATGTACATAAATATTTGATCTTGATTATGAATGTTTTAAATGAATATGTAATACTATAAGGGTGGTGAAAAGTATAATTGCATATAAACGATAACATAAAATACATTAACGAAAATTGAGATTAACTAATAATATTATAAAAATATATAAGTTTAAATAGAAACAAAACCGAAAATTTAAAACGGGTCGGGTTTTCGGTTTTGAAAATTAACGAATGTTACATATATTTATATAAAATAAGTATAAGCAAATTTATAAAATGTTCAACGATGAGGAACGTGGATTAAAGTGTCGGGTTTTAAATAAAAAGAATAAGGTTTGCTATTAAAATATACTTATAATGCATACATGTATGTGTGTGTGTGTGTATATATATATGTAAACGACAGCTTTTAACAAGAAACGTAAAACTAAATGGTGTCGGTTAAATATAATATTGTTTATTTGATATTTAATATTAATTTTTCATTTATGAGAATTAATTAAAATAATTAACAAAAACCTTTTTTTAATATAAACAACAAAATTACAGGGTGGTCGGGTTCGAACACGCGACTAGCAGGTTGATGACCGTCGTTTGAGTCAATCAAAAACCTAATTATTCTAAATAGTTAGAGCAAGTAGGGTATCGTATCACAAGAAGTGTGTGGTCAATGTATTCGTGTAACAGATTTCTAATTATGAAGTGACTGGTTTTTAGTGCTGATCACACAAACAATTTTAGTAAATTTAGAGAACTAAGCAACGAGCAAGTAAACAAGTTGTAAGCAGTTAACAAAGCAAATCACACCCGGGAATTCAAGTAAGCAACCAACAGTATCTCATGCAACCTAACAGATTAATTATTAACGATTAACTGAAAACTGATCAATCAGACAAAACCTTAGACATCATCAATTACTTTACAAACGGCACTGATATCAAACAGTCCTTGCTAGTGTGACTCAGTTAAGGGCAATTGTATGTTTTATCGTATTCAATCTAACCAAACAGTTATATGACTAATTATCTAGCAACTGGTAACAGATCGTTCAGACCAACGTAAACCTAAACCGACCGAACACACAGAAATACCAAACATCAATAATCATATATCAATCATCAATAATAACACAATAGTATTCTTAGTTACTTGAGAAAAACTGTAAAGATTACAATATATACATCCCGAGTGCGATTTTAGGAGATTAGCCGAGCTGCGACATCATCAAATCGTCAGTATAGATGATATGGATCATAGATATGGTCTTGACATGAGCTACAATGGTGAAATCTCCTTTAGGAGCTGCTGGAAGTTGCCTCTCTTCGTCCAAAACGAGTTAGGGTTGTTTAGAATGAAAAATATTATTTAACCCTAATTTTCCCGTCTGAGCACCCCATCGCGATACGCGATAGGGTCTTAACTGGTTCATCGTGTATCGCGATGGACCAGAAAGTCAACATGATAATAAAGACCATCGCGATACGTGATGGGTCTTCATCCAAGCCCATCGTGTATCGCGATGGGACTTGTCACCAGCAAAATCCATTATGTGTCTCGTTTTGCGTGGCTGGACAATCCCGGGTCTTCATTCCGTGTCACAACAGGTCCAAAATTAGGACTTTAACACCTGTGACCTGAAATCCAATAATACACGTATGAAGTATCGATAGTTCTAGAATAAACAGTTAAAACTAAACAATAAACGAACTAAAACATATACAAATTAACCGACCATCACAGGTCTCAGATCCAACACACAAACTCCAAACCATCTGAGCTAGCACATTTGTTGTTTATGAACTGAAAACAAGATCTTTAATACAAAAGATACAATACCCAAATAGGATTATGAACCCTAGAATTCTGGATTGCTCAATTCGTTCATTGATCGATTAATTAATGTTAGGGTTAATATTACCCTGATTAAGGTGATTTATTGCATTAACTAATTACCTCAATTGATGCCGTAACGATGATGAACAGCGAGACGAAAAGTAAATGGCCAAACACGATCGACTTTAGTATATTGCAGCAGACTATCACCCAATTAAACTTAGCGTTTTTTATTGCGTGATTATAAGGATTTTGCAGCAGAGGTTAATTTAAATATTATGATTGTTATATGGTTAATCCTAAACAAGTTATGATGGGTTGGTAACATAATCAATACGAATATTGAATGATCATAATTAGTTAGATCGTTATAGCCGATTATGGTATGCATAACAAGAATCGCAGATGAATTCCAAGATTATAACGAAAATTGTGGTGCAAGGGTATAAAATGGGTATACGGGTTTGGTTCTTGGATAAAGGATACGGGTATAGAGTTAGGTAAACGGGTTAACTGAATTATAAAATTGAGATATTTCAATTAAGTCTTTGAACTAAGAAAGTGGATACACAATAAGTTTAAAGTATAGTTTAGGGTTAAAATAGTATATGTTTCAAAGTTAATAATATATATTACATAAAAAAAAATAAAAAATAATATTATAATAATTAAATAACTCGATAAACGTGATATTTTATTAACAAAAATTTCCTGAACATAAAAGGGGGTCGGGTAATGAACAAAAATATTATGTGGAAAAATCCGAGTTGTTACATATTGAAGTATAAAATAGGAGTTTTATATGATTGTATGCTTGTGAGATAACATAGAATTAGGCTTAATAAAGTTACCAACTGGTCATTGTAAACCCGAAATATTATAAACAACTTAAAGTATATATTTAATGAAAATCTACTAAATAGTTATAGGACATGAGCCATGTTGGACAATCTCTTAACAAGCTACAAACCGTGAGTTTGTCATAAATCCCCACTTTTAATGTTTTGTAATTGATTTTTTTTTGGGGGGGGGGGGGGGTTAGGGGGAAGACAAGTTACTTAAATATCATTTTATTTTACAATTATAGTAAATGGAATGGGTTAGGTGAGGAAACAACCGCCTAAATAATAGTATGAATGCGAAGGTGAGGAAACAACCGCCCAGTCGTTATACACGTTAACCTTGGTCTATGACGTAGAAATATTAATAGATCTATCAGGGTGACACCCTGCATGCCGACCATTCGCTTTGGTTAAATGTTCGGGGAAAATATTTTAAGTTTGGTATGTGTCGGGTTATAGGTTTAATTCCTTTGCATGTTGTCATATTTCTTGCAAACTTATGACTAATATAATTGTTAATGTAAATAAAATGTTGATTTTGAATCTCTGGATAAAGTTTGATTAACAGATTACCTTCATAAGTGTACAAAGAGGATTATTTATATTTTGTAATGTAACATCCCAAAATTTCTAAATATAATATTTAATATATTATTTATTTATGATGGAAAATTTTACTTGAGTTAGCAGAAGAAATAATAAAATAATAAATATGGAAGGTTAAGTAGGCTTTATATGTGGAATTAAATATGGACTAAAAAGGAAAGATGAGCCTAAGGTCCATGGGCTTAAGTGAGTATAAATACCCCTTAAACCATAATATTTTCCATTTCCATCCATCTCTACACCATAGCATACACCATCAAAAACCCACAATTAAGCCAAACACTCTCTACTCTACTATATTCAACGATCCGAGACCAAACGAAGGTAAGAAATCATTTATCTCAGCTGACCCAACCTATTAAAACCCGACACTGCAGCCCCGTGATGTCGTACGAGCCGTTTGGATCTAGATCTAGCTTTATTCGGGTATTTAATCAACAAAAACGAGCTTAAGGACCACCTTAACTCAGATATGGACACCCCGAAGCTACCTATGCCATAAACGATCAAACCCCAATCAACCATGGTGGTTAACAGCGCATGACGACGCCAGAATCGAAGAAAAACTCAAAAAACGCGTAAATATAAAGATGGTCTTGACAAACGGCATATAAGTATGTCCGGCGTATAAGTATGTCCAGCTTATAAGTATAAGCGTATAAGATAGACCAGCAAATACGTATATGCAAGTCTTATATGTACGTGGCGTATATGTATATGGCGTGTATGTAAGTAGCGCATATGTATAAGGTGTATATGTATATGTAATTCGTATATGTATGTAGCGCATATGTATAAGGCGTATATGTATATGTAATCCGTATATGTATGTAGCACATATGTACAGGGTGTATATGTACATAGCTTGTATGTATAAGTCCGTGTAACGCGTAAATAGGTGCATGGCGTATATGTATAAGTGCGTATATGTATGGACTTTTACGCCGAAACAACTTATGCATTGTAAATAACTTATACGTCTACAAGGACTTATACGTTAGATGATTTTCCAAACTAAACGAAATATAAACAGCGTATACGTACGTAAACGATAGACATGGACTTATACGATATATAAGCTTCGAATATGAGAGTAATTAATAATGAAATGTAACGTTTAAAATGAAGATTTGATTTGATTAAATAATTAAACTTCAGTTTTCTAATGAGGTTTTTAGTAAAAACATATTAATGAAAATAACATTTTTCCAAGCTGACCTGGCAGCTCAACCCCAGCCGGGGCTCTGCCGCTTGGACCCCGCTAGGGGCTGCCGCCCCTAGAACCTTGCTGCCAGGGGCGCTGCTCCCAGATCCCCGTAGCTAGGAGTTGCAATAACTTAAAAGTATGGTATAACTAGAAGTAGTTCATTCATACTATGAATGATACACAGTTAGCCGTGCACAACTCAAGAAGAGCATAACAGTAAATTCAGAGAGGAACAGTTTGCAAGTGAGTTTCTAGCCCCATTTCCTTGTTATGTTTTCGGGGTTGTGTGAATAATTGATGTGATTATTTAATGCGCTTACCCTAAGTGGTAAGTGTATGCCTTATATGATTTATGTGATAGTGATTGAGGTTATGAATGAATGTTTGTCGGTACGTGAACGATCTTCGGATATTGCACGTATCGCCAGGAAAGGTGAGTTTTATATAGGAGGCATGAATGAAACATGAATGATTAAGAGTATGTATGAAAGTATATAATAAAATGTATGTATGGTTGTATGGAAAGAAGGGACCAAACCCTACTAATATCTGAGATAGAAGGGACCAAACCCTAATAATATCTTAGACAGACAGGACCAGACCCTAAGAATATCTGAGATAGAAGCGACCAAACTATAATAATATCTGAGATGGTAAAGATAGTTATGCATGTAGTATGAAAGTATGGAAGAATGTATGTATGAATAAATGTGTGTACGAAAGAAAGGTAAAAAGGGGTAAAGTATATAATAAGTATCTTCGGATGTGTATATGAAAATAAGTGTATGTATTGTATGTTACCTGATTAACTAGAACTCACTCAGCGTAGCTGACTTTTAGTATGCACGCAGGTAAATAGATTGAAGCAGTTAGCTTGAGGGAGACACATGGCAGGATCTGAAGAGGCTGACATCTGAAAAAGGAATTGTCATTATGTTTTTAATAAGATATGTTATGTTATGTTTTTAAAGACAAGTTTCGAATGTTTTGTAACGAATGGTTGACTTTAATTATTATTTCCGTGAAAGATTTAATTAACTATGATATTTAGAACTATGCTTATGAGTAAATTCAACGCCAATGTAGGGCACCGGGAACGGGGCCTTACATGTAACAACTGGTTTCAAAATATGGTTTTGAAATTTGAGAACTCACCAACCTTTGTGCTGACAAATGTTTTAACATGGTTTTCAGATAAATGACAGAATAAAAGCTTCGTGAGGAAAGTCGGGAAAAGTGGAAATTTGTTTCGAATGGTCAAAGTGTTGGACTAGGTTGATTTGAATAATGTATAAATATGTGTAAAACTCTAATTTTAATAGAAGTCTAACTTTTCTTTGTATTGTTTGAATATGATTGCCTGAGCAGCAGCTGTCACCGCCCAAATTAATATAACAAGACTTCCGTTGTTTAAATTAACGAATTCGGGGTGTGATACAAACCACCTATGTCCTTTTCTTTCACTTACTTGTCTACTTGCTTCAATTTCTTTGCAACTCCCCTTCCGCCTGACCTACTTTACTTGTTTTCGTTATAATTCTTCAGCCTTATTTCTCTCTCTTCTCAATTCCACACTTAATGTCCCCTTTCTCAGAAACGACTCTCAAAACGCCAATGTTCAGATACCAATTGCTGGAAATCAGGCCCGAGAACACGACATAAAGTATGATCTTAACCAAGATCCACTATTTCTTTGTTTTATTATAATTCTTGACACGCTAATTACGTAACGCTAACCATCTATTTATACAAAAACTCTAACTTGGAGACAAAAAAAACCTATTCCTTGAAACTAAATAACTCTTAAAATTCGTACCATACTAATAGCATCCACAATGCTAGAACTCCGCAAACAGTCACATCGGTGCTACAGATTACAAACTTTTCTCAAAAACCCCTCATTTTCTTCCACAACACCAAACCTTCACAAACCCCATTAAAAACAATATAATCACATATATAATATGTATATATATGGGAATGGGAGTGGGTTGCCACGACGAGTTCGTCCTCAAGTTTGTAGGGAAGGACTTTGGTCCGCGGCCTTCCATCCACAACGCATAAACAACCCCCCCCCCCCCCCCCACCCCCGTTCATTCGTGAGACATATCACCGTGGACCATTGCGATGCGGATGCTCTAAACAAACATACTAAAATAAACTTACTAAACAAGTTTAACCCTACAATTTTCTTGATGACTCATTTCAGGATTAACTTCCAGTATCATCTACTTGTACTTGTTGCTTGGCGCATGTATGGGCAGGATCAAATCTTTGTGCAGGATATCACCACCTCTAGGAGATGCAGTTAACGAGATCTTACATACTTTTAGCACTTGACGGGAAATAATTATAGAGGTGGCATATGACAATACTTATTAAAATGACATTTTGGTCTTAAACCGCCAAATGTGGGTGGATGTTGGTTAAAAATAATTCTAAGTCTGCTATAACCAAACCACCCAATTTACAAGCTCCTCAACTTTATGGAATACGATTAAAAGACATGGCTCATAATCTAGAGAAAATAGAATAATGTAATAAACTAATGGTGCTCTTATTTTTTACAATACGGTTAATTTTTACTAAAAATCAACGCAATTATAGGTTTTTTTAGATATATTAGTGGAAAACAAAACATGGACTCTTTCTATGAAGATGAAAATTGGGATTAATTTTCTCCGAACATCATGCATGTCGGATTAAACAATTTTGATGTTTTGTTATTGTATAAACTTGAATTTTGTTGTTGGATTATATCATGTCATTTTGCTATACCCATAACCAACTTGTTATAACCTTCAAAACCGATTAACCCAAACCACCATAACGAATTAATTATGATTATCTATTAAAAAAACATCACTTATTATTATGGGTTTTAACCTAAAACCGCTCCAAACCAACCCCTACACATCACGTTTATCACCTACCTAGGTACAAGTGCATTTAAGTCTCCTCAAGTAAAAGAAACGAATATTTACGTTTCTGTTATTTTCTTATGAACAGTAACCGGAAAAGGCAAATCTGGTGACAAATCTTCACAAGAATTTTTATATTCATTTCAGTACCTACCAAAATAAACTTAATACAAAATACCATATATTAATATTTTCGTTCCGTTTGGCGTGGTCCTTTTTGTTAACCAGATTTTAATCGTGTATGATAGTTAGATTTTGTTCATTTGTTAACGTTTCCAAAGTGTACGTTATAGGGATACAATTTTCCATTTTTCTGTTGTGAACGTGTTGTTATTTTATTCGATGCAACTGAGCACCGAAAAGTCATGTTAAAGAAACTTTCCATTAATGTCTTTTCTCGTATGATTGATTTTTCAATGATTATATCTCGCATATTGCTTAACATAGACTTAATTCTCGGTTCTAGCTAGAACCAACTTTAGTTTACCAGATCGAACTTGGAACAGTTGGGAATTAGAGTACGCGACGACTAGTGAGAATAAGATAGAGAATCGTTATGACTCATACCGTTTATGGTGCACAAATTGATATATTTTTTGTTTCTCTTTAAATGATGATAAAATTTAAGAAAATGTGATATGCTCCTAACATAAGTCTTACAAAGTAATAGCAAGAGTCAAGAGATATAGATTGAAGAACAAGAAAATGATTATGTAGAGAATGGAGATAGTTCTACACCGAGCCTTGGATGGTCAACAGAGATAAGTCCCGTCACCTCAAAAGAATTTGGTCAGCTCACCCAAGTCCGATATGATCATGCGCCCAAGCTAATTAAAACTTGATAAACGTACACAAAGTAGTATATGTAGAGTTTAACCGTGAATTAACTTAGTATGGTGAGATTTAGTGTTATTGACACAAGGCATATGGTAGATACAACGTGAACGGTTCTATATCAATTTGTTCTAAGAGAATATACTAATTTCATAAAGTCTATTCGGGTAACAAGAAGGAAAACAGGCGAATCACCCTTTTAATGGTTTGGGTGTAAAGTTATTGGCATTATTGATCATCTAACCCTTCTATTGTTATCAGGAAAATCACTTAACATGTAACGCATTATATAACTTGGAAAAAAGACGAAAACTGGTCGTATATTAACAAGGGGGTATACTTGTGTAATTGTGTTGTAAGTTAGTTGGCTACTTGGTCATATGACCTAGGATTAAGCTCAGGAACACCATCATATACACTGAAGATGTTTGATAGTGGATGATGTATAAAGGTACAATAGAGTGGAAAGACAAACTGGTAGCGTTAGAAATGCTACACGAATCGAATCGAGTCGAGTCGAGTCAAGTATTGAGCCCTTCAACTTGGGAACACAATTCTCGCACCTAATAATTTGTCAAAACGTACATAATATAATTAGTAAACAACAATAATTAATGACATAATTCATTAGTGAACAAACAATTGATTAAATACATAAATAAATATACATAAAATATATACGTACATGTATGCATACAAAGATATACTACACATGCGTATAAATGTATAATTACATACGCATATATATATATATAGAGGTGCACAAAAAACCCGAACCCGGAACCGGACCCGAAATAAATACCCGGAACCGGTTTTTCTAATACCCGGGTTTTTAATACCCGAACCTGAACCCGACCCTACCCGTAGGGTACGGATAGGGTATGCATTTTGGCACTAAAACCCGAACCCGAACCGGACCCGATTTGTACCCGGTAATACCCGAACCCGGAACCGAGGTTTTCCAATACCCGAAATCGGGTATTTCAAATACCCGATGTATACCCGAAAAATACCTTAAAAATACCCGAATAATACCCCTAAAAAGTGTAAACTTTTAAAAAATCCAATCTATATAAAAAAATACCAGAAAAAAACCCGAAAAAACCCGTAAATAGAGTTTTTTCAATACCCGATAATAGGGTATTCAAATACCCGGTTTTAGAATACCCGGTTTTAGAATACCCGGTTCTATACCCTACCCGAACCCGATGCATAGGGTATGATTTTTAGAGACAATACCCGACCCGAACCCTACCCGACTATTACCAATACCCGGTCATACCCGAACCCGGTTCTATACCCGAACCCGGGTATTTAAAAAACCCGATTTGTGCACCTCTACATATATACTCATAGACAACAGACTTTGGAGAGGATTCGATCTGGGTCCGGCCCATAAGGAGTTCTAACTTTGACCGAAGGCCTGGTCTCTCATTGTACGTGTTTGTTTGTTTTTTTTTTTCTAAATAAATAAATCAAACACGATATATAAGAATCAAATATTTAGGCATATTTATAGAGTTAAATCATACTTTGTTATGATGGGTATGGTTCATATGGACAATGGTATTATTATTATTATTATTATTATTATTATTATTATTATTATTATTATAACAATCTATATATAAACGAAAACATAAAAATCTTATGTGTCGCGATATGGTCGCTCTGTCTTTTTTTGGAGTCACCAGATTTGCTTAATTTTTAAATGGAGGCTTCTCATGCATTTGACCCGGATTCACGGGTATGGGTCTTATCAAACCCAGATATTTATTAAACGGGTTATAACATCTCATTAAATTAAAAACTAATCTCACCAAATGTTTGATATAAAAATCATATAAAGTAGGGATATACTAAAAATTAATATATTATTTATTTAAAAAAGATATATATTATTTATAATTAAAAATCAATTTTATAGTAAAAAAAATAAACGGGTCTCATTAAACCCATATAGTTTTTAAACCAGGTTATAGCATCTTATTTATTTGTGAAACAATTTATCATCAAACCATAAGTATATTATTAACTTTCATACAATAAAAAAAATTCAAAAAATAAACAAATATTAGAAACAGATAATATAAAATAACCCTCATAATACGGGGGATAAAAACTAGTAATATATATAAAGGAAACCATAAAAAATCACACATGTCGCGATGTGGTTGCTCCCCTGTTTTTGGAGTCACCAGATTTGCTTGAATTTTAAATTGAGGCTTCTCATGCATTTGACCTGATTTCACTGTTATAGGTCTCATCAAACCCAAATATTTCTTAAACGGGTTATAACATCTCATTAAATTACAAACTAATCTCACCAAATATTTGATTTAAAAATCCTATAAAGTCCATATACTAAAATTAATATCTGATTTATTTAAAAAATATATATATTATTTATAATTAAAAAACTAATTTTATAGTAAAAAAAATAAACGGGTCTTGGATCTCATCAAACCCATATAGCTTTTAAACCGGGTTATAACATCTTATTTATTTGTGAAATAATTTAACATCAAACAATAAATATATTATTAACTTTCATATAGTACAAAATATAAAAATTCAAAAAATAAATAAATATTAGAAAAAAATAATATAAAGCAACCCTGTAATATAAGGGATAAAAACTAGATAGTATATATATTAAAAAGAGGATTTCTTCCTCCTCATATATTCACTACTAGTATTTACCCTTCGTATTACGGGTGGTGTGTTTCATTTTTCGTGTCTAATATTTATATATTTTTTTGGATTTTAATTTTATTTATTGTAAGGATGCTAATAATATACTTAAGGATTAATGATGAAATGGTTTCACGAATAAATAATATGTTATAATTCGTTTAAAAGCTAACTGAGTTGGGTGAGACTCATGACCCGCTTATTTTTTTACTATAAAATTGTTTCTTATTATAAATAATATCTTTTTCTTAAAAAAATGAATATTAATTTTTAGTATATCCCAATTTTATATCATTTTTATATTAAATATTTGGTGAGATTAATTTTTAATATAATAAGATGTTATAACTCATTTAAGGTTACCTGAGTTTGTTGAGACTCATACCCGTGAATTCTGGTAAAATGCATGAGAAGTCTCCATTTACAAATAAAATAATCTGGTAGCTTGAGAGAATGTAGGAAACAACCAGAGAGTTTTTAAATGTTTCGTTTATATATATTTAAGACTTAATGTATTATTCATTTTACTTTTTTTACTATTTAGTTTTAAAGTCTACTACTTTTTACATATATTGTGTTTAATTTTTTGTTGCTTAAGTTTTACTTATTATTTTTAATTTATATATGTTTTAACTTTTTTAAAAATACAGTATAGATGGATACACTATCAGATGGTTTTTTTCTCTTTATTTTACTTTTTGTTTTAACTAGTTATAATATTTAACAAACTATATTTATAAACCTTAAACTTGGGCAAATGTCGCCTTTACAATGTTTTACGGTAAACATTTTCTTAAACTTTGCTTTCGTATTCGTTATGGTTGGTCTTTAAAATGACGGAAATTTTTTCCATGATTTAAAATTATCTCATCGTCACCATGTTTTTATATTTGCGTTTCGACATTTGATACCTACCACACCTTTAAAATATGATCTTTTGGCTTACTAATTCATGTTTACCAATTTGTGTTGGTACTTTCGATACTAACCGAATTTGCGTCGGTTCGTAACTATAATGTTCTGGTTTTTTTGTTCCATGTATGATAATTTGTTGTATTTTGGCATTGACATGTTTATTTCTTTTGTTTAGTTTCGATGTCATAACCCAATACAAGCTGATTACCCATCACCTCACAGCACGTTCGTGGTTTAACGTTTTTACGTATGTTTTTTTTATTCGGTTTAATGGTCCGATCATGAAAAGCGGGGTCCTAAATTAGAGATTGTAAACTTGAAATTGAATTATGTTCATCTATTAAACTGGAGGCCCTGTCAAATTTTAGTTGTTTATATTTGATGTTTTATATTTCAATTTTAAAAATTGTGGTGTTACTTTTCAAAAATTTTGCCTCCTAAATAGATGAAGAGAAAAGAAAGTCTTGAATCGAGAAGAATTTGAAATACTATACTTCGGATATTACAAAGAGTTGATTGAGGATTTTGCCTTCAAAAATGCTAGATGAGCTTCATAATCGTTTAAGTATTCTAAATAGATCATTTTGCAAAAATACTTTGTTTGGTTTATTGTTATTACAATTATCTATTTAAATTATATATATGAGTTATTAAGTTTGTATTTCCGGGTAGTTGTTTTACATGTCCTAGGCCTTGAATTTTTTTTGCATTCTCAAGGACGGCTCTACGTTATATTAATCGTTAAGCTATGTTTATACCTAGCTTATATATTTTACTAAAATCAGATATATATCTAACATATATAATATATTTAGACATGTGGTTTTTTAGAATATAATTAATAAACAATTATATCAAATTATAAGTTATGTTTATTGAATCACGTCTAAATTTTTTTATATTATTCAAACCTCTATGTATCTTATCAATGGATCAACGACCGATTTCGTGGTAAGATTTGAATGTCATTAGTTTTATCAGTTACAGTTTCACACTCCCTGCAACAATGTTGCGGGTCAAACTACTAGTTTAACTAAAATTACATACATACATAATACATAATATATTGTGTGAACGACGAATACTAGCTAAACCCCTGAAAAGTTATCAGATTGGTTCGATATCCTAACGCCTAGTCCATCTAGTGATGCGTTACCTAGACTTAAACCTGAGAATATAACACATGAGTTGGATTTAGCATATATTTAAACATGTGATCTTTTAGGATATAATTTAAGTAACATTTTATCAATAGTGATTTATATATTTTTTTTAATCACGTTTCAAGTTAGTATATTATTTGACCCTCAATAAGTGTGAGGGACGTCTCTACTCTCCATCACCCTCTATATATATTGGAATCGCTTAGCCATCTTCTCAGGTAGCAGTTTAATCAGCATACATGTTATCAATCCAGATCCTAAACAAAATGTCTGCTGAACAAGAAAACATTATTCGTCCCACTGCAAATTTCCCGCCTAGTATTTGGGGTGACCAGTTTCTTGTCTATGACCAGGTATATATTTTATGAGTTAATAATTGTTACATAATTGATAATTGATTATACAAATATTACTAATTAATTACTATAGGATGACAACTAATTAAGAACTATATTTACATCCATGCATGATTTTGTAACCATGATGCATGCTATCGATAGACTAAGCGTTTGATGGTGTCTCACGTGTAGATGAAGCAAGAAGAGCAACATGGAATTGAACAAGCTGTACAAGAACTAAAACATGAAGTGAAGAGGGAAATATTTGCAAAGTTGTATGCTCCGGCGGAACATGCAAATTTGTTAAAACTTGTTGATTCAATCCAACGCCTTGGCATAGCATATTACTTTGAAGAGGAGATTGATAAAGCCTTGCAACATGTTTATGATGCTTATGGAGATAAGTGGAATGGTGGTAGCATTTCCCTTTGGTTTCGACTCATGCGAGAACAAGGCTTCTTCGTTTCATGTGGTGAGTGGGAATAATTGTAATTTACTTAGCATATAGGATTATTGCAATGGAAACTTATGATGTCTTATGTAAAATGAAACAGATATAATGAATAACTATAAGGACAATGATGGAGCTTTTAAGGAGAGCTTAACAAATGATGTTGAAGAAATGCTTAATTTGTATGAGGCAACGTTTTTAAGGGTACCGGGAGAAGTCATACTTGATGATGCTCTTACTTTTACAAGAGCTCGTCTTGATCACATGGCAAAAGATCCTCGGTGCGTTAACAATATGTTTTCTGCTAAAATACAAAGAGCACTAAAACAACCCATACGGAAAAGATTGCCAAGACTAGAGGCGATACGCTATATACCTTTCTACCAACAACTTGAATCTCATAACGAGTCTTTACTAAAACTTGCAAAGTTGGGGTTTGACTTGCTTCAGTCCTTGCATAAAAAAGAGATTAGTCAACTATCCAAGTACAATCACATTACCCATTTCTTGTTAAATTCATCAAATATCAAATGGTCAATGAAGAAACACTAACCGGACCCCGGGCAGATTACAAGTAACCTGGGGGTTAGATAGATGTTTCCCATGAGGGGTTAGACCCTGAGAAGATGGTTCTTCTGATAACCTGAAAAACAGACACCGTGAGCTTGTCACTGAGAAGGGGGGGGGTTCCTCCTTGTGACCACCCTCCGGCGTGAGAATCAGACTAGATTGCTCTTTAAATATAAATGTATATTAAGAGATTGCTAGAGCAGATATCAGGTATAATATGATGATACAAGATAAGATATGTTGAGATCAGATGATCATACCATTCGTGGTATTTATAGCCGAAGGTAGGTTTCCAAGGAGGTGTGGCCGGCTGCAACAGTATTCCTGTTCCACTAACAGTGGCCTACGCACGTGCCCTGCTGGTAGTTGGTGGGTAGGCAGCGGCTGATAGTGACCAGGCCTGCTGTATACTATTCCTTTTCCACCAACTGCCGGCTACGCACGTGGTATGACAAGAGTTGGTGAGTAGGCAGCGGCTAATAGTGACATACAGTGCAGGAGCATGCTGCTCGCCATACTGTTGTCAATAAGCTGTCATATCTTTAGTCAGATCTTTTTCCCATACCTCGTCAGGTACAGTACAGAAGATCTTCCCGTATCGTACGGACTGGCTTATTTGGGCGGGAGTATTCCCCCTCCCGCCCTTGTGCGGGATTGCTCCCGGCTTCGCTCATTCCTTCAGGTGACACTGAGTGATTGAGAGCTAAGTGCCTTGTGCGTGTAGCCTTGCTGCGCGGGTGGCCTTCCCTGATGGCTTGTATCCGAGGCTGCGGGACAGGCGGAGTCCTTCACCATTGGGAGGCATTTCCTGCGGGAACAGCTTGCGTACTGCGCGTAAGGATGTCACGTCTCTGAGCATGGTTGGTCCTGCGGATCCAGTTGGTTTCTGCGCAGACGTCCCTGTTCAAGGTGAGTCTTGCGGGTCCAACTGGGCTCTGCTGGGACCTACCTCTTCAAGTCCCCCCAGTCCAATGTTCTTCTCATGCGTGTTTAATAAAGTGAGGTGAACTTTTGGACTTAAGCAAAAGGTTTTGAAAAGGGTTTTTTTAAGGTTTTCCATGGGGATTCTTCCCGCGGAAGTCCTTGTCACTTGCAGAAATTCCCGAGTTTCCTGCTTGGTCTTTGGGTATGATGCGGGTAGGTCTGTAACCTCCTCGCAAGTCAGGAGCGTTGAGTCCCACTTGTGTGGATTCTCCATGAGGTTTTGGTAGTTTTGAACATAGTGATCAATTATGTTAAAACCACCAATTCCATCCTGGAGCTTCAAACAACGTAGTTTTCGACGTTCCCGCTATGCGGGGATGTTATTTCCGTTTCCGCAAGCATTGCCCAGAAGATCCTTCTTGGTTTCAATTCCCAGCGGAGCGCTAGGTATGTGAAGGGTTTTGCCTTAACACTGTACATGCGCTCGTCTTACGGTTACTTTACTTCCAAGGTATTCCTGGCGTCAATTCCCTGCGGGTGCTAGGTATGTGAAGGGTTATGCCTTGACACTGTACCCGCAGCCGTCTTATAGTTACTTGGTTGCCGAGGTATACTTGGCTTCAATTCCTTGCGGGTGCTAGGTGTGTGAAGGGTTTTGCCTTAACACTGTACCCGCATCCGTCTTACGGTTACTTGTTTGCTAAGGTTTACTTGGCTTCAATTCCCTGCGGGTGCTAGGTATGTGAAGGGTTTTGCCTTAACACTGTACCCGCATCCGTCTTACGGTTACTTGTTTGCCAAGGTAAGGGGTATTTTCCCGCTTACTTTTGAATCTTTTTGAATTTTGAATTTTGAAATTCGAAAGGTTGGTGAAAGGATAAGAACAGTCCAAACCTCTGAAACGTCGTGCGACGGTTTCTTCTGACTGTGTCAGGACGTGCAGGAAGTTATGGTGACGTGACAGTACATGGTCATTCCAGACGCTTTTTCAGGCGCGTGGGCGCGATTTTTCGGGCGCGTGGCCTCGAAATTAATGGTATGCGTCCTGTCAACAGCTGTTGCCAGCTTGCTTTTTGCCACGTGTCATAGTTTCATTGCACCTTCGTTTTCTCTCTCTTCCGCATTAATTTCATCGCATTAATTGCGATTAGTATATAAAGGGGGAGAGGGTTCTTTGTAATCCACACTTTCACTCTTCTCTTCTTCTTTTAAGCGATTTCCGGCGAATACTCCCCTTTTCAGGCAAGCATTCTCTCGAAATCGCTTTCTTCTTTCATTCACAAGATGTCGTCTCGTGATGTTGAATCCACAGCCGATGACAAGAGTACTGCTGGCGAGTGCCAGTGTGCTCTGCCTGGCGATCTGTACCGGTATGTTGTCAGGAAGTTCATGCTCGAGTCTCTCGAGCCTGAGTTTCCTGAACCCCATCAGACCGTGTACGATGCCCCCAGAGGCAAGATCGGGGTTTATGCAGCATTCTTTGTCTATGGGAATCTTAGGTTCCCATTGACAAAGTTTGTTTACCGTGTCCTTGAGAGGCACGGCGTTCATTTGACCGAGTTGCACCCCATGGCGATCGCCAAGATTCGCCACTTTGAGTGGGTGTGCCGGATTTTGGGCATTGAGCCCTATGTTGACCGCCTGATGACCTTCTACACTTGGAGGTGCATCCAGGGGTGGTACACGTTGATAACCCGGGTTAAGGGTTTAAAGATTTGCGCGACCGAGCGCAGTCTTCGCGCGTGGAAGCGGGAGTTCTTCTTCATATCCGCTCGCGCCATCCCCCTTGCCATGAAGTTTAAGAACGGGCAAGCTCTTCCCAGCCTTCACGCCTCCAACTACGAGGAGGCGGAATGGTTTTCGAGGATTTCCCGGGTCCAATCTCCGGTTTACCGGTTTGCGGAGTCCGGGATGGTGATGTTGGGGATGAGCCGGGTGTGGAAGGCGGCGGATGCGCAAAAGGTTCCGATCGTCCTCGAATACGGTTCGAACTCTGTTCCTTACGGTATGCTTTGTTTCCTTTTGTTGACTTTGAATTTCTTCTAACTTTTTTCCTGTTTATTTCAGAGGGGAACGACCTGCAGTCGCTCCTTAACCCGCGGGAGGCTGATGGTCCCGCACGGATGGATACTCGCGCTCTGGACGAGAACGAGTTGCCCATCCTAGAACAAACGGCGGATCGGTTCGTGGAGGTCTATCCGCAAGGCCATGAGATCCTGAGCGCCAGGCGGCCAGGTAAGGCGCTCTTCAACCCTCGACCCCTCAATGTTGAAACCTCTGCTGGAATTCCTTTAATCGTATGCTCTGATGAGGAATCCGCAGATGGTCCTCCGTTGGTGCGGAAGAAGAAGGCTGCCGGCGGGAAGGGGAAGGAGAAGGCCTCCACTGCCGATCCAGCGCCTCGGTCTGATTCGGAGACCGAGAGCGAAGAGGTGGCGGGGAATCCCGGTGGTGATAAGACCACTGCTCCGGAGGTTGCGACTGTCACCTCCGGAGAGCCCAAGAAGACGACGGTGACCGGCGCAAAGAGGCCGGCTCCATCGGGTTCGTCCCCGCCTCTCCGTACCTTCAGGCTCAAGAAAACCCGTAAGTACAAATTTTCTTTGTCTTTAGCTTCATAGTTTAATGTCGTTAACACTTATCTTCTTTACGCAGGCGTGGATGTTGACGCATTCCAGGGTGGAGCGCAGAGGAGTACCTCTCCGCCAATGACGGTAGGCTTGGTCAGCTTACCTGAGGCGTCGACCCAGGCGCCTGCGCCTGCTTCCGCTGGTTCAGTTGCTCACTCCTTTGAGCCGACTGTTCCAGCCGAGATGACGTCACCGCCGGCTGTGAGTGCGATTTTTACAGCATCCTTCACCGAGCCGGCGATTACTATTGCTGCGGATTCCGCGGCGGCGACCGCGGCGGCTGTTACCATGCCCCCGCCATCGGCCACGACGGCCGGTCCATCAGGTACGCATGGGGCTTCTCGCCAATCTTTGCCACCTTCCCATCTGCCTGACCTCTTGGATGGATTTCCTTTGGGTTCATGTGATGGGTTCGGCGGCTATCGGCCTGTTATTGACCCTACAGGTGCGTAGGGTTCCTTTGGCCCTTTTTTATATATATTTTTTATCATCTTTTCCTAACTGCTTTTTGTTTTTTGCAGTGTCGGATTCCAATGAAGTGTATGTTCCACGATGGAACATACGCCGAGGAACAACCCTTCGCACCCCTGTGGAGTGCGTGGAATGGGCTCATCACGCTGCTCCTAGTGGTGCGTTGGGGGAAGCCATGGCTAGCTACCAGGAGGGTAGGCTAAGCAATGAGCTTCGGGTTCTCCTGGCCCGGATGCAGCCGCGCGTCGAGCTGCTTTGTCGTGAAAACGACAAGTTAAAAGCAGCTCGAGCTAAAGAAGTAGCTCAGGCGCGGGCTGTCCGGGAGGAGAACCAAAAACTTACCGCATTGGCTGCGGAGAAGGAGAAGGCCTTCAAGGCCCTCGAGGTTGAAGTTCAGGCTCGACTCGAGGCCCGTTCCAAGGCTGCCCAAGCTGTTAATGAACAGCTTCGGCTGGCTAAGGAAACTGCGAGGAACGCAACCGAGAGGGCCACCAAGGCTGAAGCTGTTGCTGAGCCTCTACGCGTGGAGAATGAAGAGCTTAAAGCCAAATTAGAGGCTCTCCAGCAGGCTCATGATGCCTTGGCGATGGAAGACGCCAAAAAGCTCCAGGAGATCTTGGACCAGAGGGGGGTGCTTGACCATACTGAGCGGAAGCTAAAGGGCGTCGAAGTGGCTGCGGCTAAAGAAGTGTTGCTTGCCAACCTCAACAAGAGTGAAGCCGAACGCGCCCGTAACGAAGCTCAAGCTGCCCTCCAAGAAGCTCTGGCGGCCAAGGAATGGCTTCTTCGAGAAGCGTTGTCTCAGGTATGTTTTCATGTCTTCACGCTTTTCTTTGTAAATAGAAAAGGTTTGACACTTGTATTTTTTTCTTTGTAGGTTGTGCATCGGGTCTTCTCAGAGACATCTTACGACGATGCTATGAGCGCAGCCCTCAACGCTTCTCACGAGGATGGGGAAAAGGCCGGCTTCCTGCTTGGTCTAGGGTTCGTTGAGAAAGGCATCCCGCCTTCCAACTTCCCTTTATTCGATGTTGATACTGAAGCTGTTTACGACCAAGCAGTGAATCAGTACGCCGCCTTCCCGCATCCGGTGGTGGAGAAGGTGAATGAAGTCGCTGCTGCTGATGATGGGCTAGCTATCCTCAAAGCTTTCCTTGAACTGCCACGCTCTACTGATGGGGCTGGTCCAAGTGGAAGTGGCCCTGAAGCCTGATCCTGAAGATCCCTTCCCACTGCTAGGATAGATTTAGCTTGTACAGATTTATTTTCTTGTACAGATTTATTTTCTTGTAGGCGGGTAGTTACCCGGCCATTCTTGTAATGAATATTTATGAAATATAAATCTTTGTGCGGGTAAGACCGCTTCTTTTATTGGATTCCTTGCTTTATAAACGTTATATGACTTGCATACTTTAGTTTAAATTAGCAATTTTCCAAGTGTAGAATAAGTTAACCTTTAAACGTGGTAGATAATAGGTGTGAAGTTTTTTGCTTCCTCTTTCGTGATTGTGCGGGTAGGACCGTCACTTGCACTTAGTAGGATGGCTAAACTTTACCTGCGTCTAACCTGCGTGTAGGTTTTCCTCATCTTTTTTTGAGGATAAGTTAACCTTTGAACGTGGTAGATAATAGGTGTGAAGTTTTGCTTCATCTTTCGTGATTGTGCGGGTAGGACCGTCACTTGCACTTAGTAGGATGGCTAAACTTTACCCATATCTGACCTGCGTGTAGGTTTTCCTCATCCTTTTTTGAGGATAAGTTAACCTTTGAACGTGGTAGATAATAGGTGTGAAGTTTTGCTTCCTCTTTCGTGATTGTGCGGGTAGGACCGTCACTTGCACTTAGTAGGATGGCTAAACTTTACCCATATCTGACCTGCGTGTAGGTTTTCCTCATCCTATTTTAGGAATTTTTGTTTTGAACCGTTCGACGCGCGGTTGTCAATAGGTTAGTGTTCAGTTTCCTTTCATGATTCATGCGGATAGACCGGCACTTTCATTTAATGGGATAACTGAACTTTTCCCCTTCAACTGACCTGCGTGAAGGTTTGTCGTTTTTTGCCGCCTTCCCCATGCAACGACTTTTCACGTAATTATGCGGTGAAAACCGGCATATTAGTGTTTAATAAATTAACCGTTCGACGCGCGGTTGTTGATAGGTTAGTGTTCAGTTTTCTCTCATGATTCATGCGGATAGACCGGCACTTTCAAATAGTGGGATGACTGAACTTTTCCCCGTCAACTGACCTGCGTGAAGGTTTGTCGTTTTTTGGGTTTATGCGGGTTTTGCCGCCTTCCCCATGCAACGTTTTTTCACGTAATTATGCGGTGAAAACCGGCATATTAGTGTTGAATAAATCATAAAGTATAAATGTAAAATCATCAGCATCGATGTTTTAAGGAGAATCATTTCCATTAGAAGTGGCTCTTGGCCTTTTCTTTACAAATTTGGAATTGATTTACATGCAAACTGTGTAAATGAGCTCCCTTCCATGTTGTTGGGATGGGAGTGCCATCGAGCCGATACGCACCTGGTTCGGGATCTCGTTCTTTGCGCAGCATGTAGTCTCCATATCGAAGCTGGAATTTTATTCTTGTTTTCCCCAGCTGGGGTTCTACACGCATCAGCCTGCTCAGCGTTCATTGCGCCACGAGGTGCGCGAGCGTCCCATCTCTGACGAATGCTTCGACCATGTCCTTTACGTCTATGCATTCTTCGGTGTTGTGGCCTTTGGTCCTGTGAAAGTCACAGTATTTACTCCGATCAGCATTGTGACGATGTCGGATTATTTGAGGCTTTGGCCATGGGAGCTCCTCGGTGGCGAATATCTCGGTGACGCTTTTGGTGAGCGGCGTCCATCTGGAGTTCTTGTTTGACTGTACGTTATCCCTTCCGCCTAACCGATTTTGCAAGCTGGATGAGGTGTCAAAGTTTACCCTTGACTGCCAAATGCCTAGCTTTCGCTTTTTGTTTAATCGGGCGGTAAGGACGTTGTCTTCCCTTGTTTTCTGGGTGTAGAGGTTTGTGCTCTGAGGGAGATCTCTACCCAGTTGCTTCTCCGTTTCCGCAAAGCGTTTAGCTGCTGTCATGATGGCATCCCATGTGGATGGCATGCCATCTTTACCCGTTAAGGTGCGGATGAGCTCTGGGTCGTTCGCGCCCTGGATAAAGGCAGCGCGAACAAGATCTTCGCTAATGTTACCCAGACTTAGCTTCTTCGAGTTGAAGCGAGTGATGAAGTCCAGCAAAGATTCATCCTTCTCTCGAATGCATTTGAGGATTGTCCATTGCTCCTCGGTATACTTTCTTTGCTGGCTGAAGTGTTGGCTAAACTTCTGTTGGAAGTCTGCCCAGTCGTAGATGTGGTTGACCGGTAGACGATCGAACCACGCTCTAGCAGCCCCCACAAGCGTCATTTGGAACATGTAACACCACGTAGGTTCCGTCCAACTACTGACGGTTGCCCCCGCTATGAATCTGTTCAAATGATCATCGAGGTCAGATATACCATCATATGTGCCTATACTTGACATTTGTTTGGCACTTTTTGGGGCGATTGCTTCCGCAATGTCCCTTGCAAATTTGGACGTTCCCGCATTTACAACGTTTGGTCTGAATGCTTTGGAGAAGTCACGTGGACTTCCACCTGTGTTTATTGGTTTGAAGGCTTCTCCAAAATGCCTTCTCAGTTGGGAGTCCGTTTCCTTACGCTTCCCTTTCGCCCTATGGCGAGGGTTCGCGTCGGAGTCGGATTCCTCCGAGTCATCGTCCAAGTATTCGAATTCGTCGGCCTGTTGGACGGAACGCAAGCGTTCGTCCAACTCAGCTTGGAATTCCTTTTGTCGCGCCTCCGCCCATGCCTTAACTTCATCGAGAGTTTGGTGGGGGAGTCTTCGTTTCTCAAACTGGGTATCGGTGAATCCCAGTGAGCGATTATTTACTGCACTTGCCCCAGCTTGGGTAACTGGGGTAGTGTTCGTAAAATTTACTTCACTTGCCCCGGCTTGGGTAACCGGGGTAGTGTTTGTAAAAATTGTGTTGCCGGTATTCCCCCAGTAGCTGGGGTTGTGGTTACCGGAATTTCTTTAACCATCTTTCTAGAAGTTTGAAAAAACTGGAGAAAAATAAAGTTCTAGCTTTATGCACGGATGGCGCCAATGAAGAAACACTAACCGGACCCCGGGCAGATTACAAGTAACCTGGGGGTTAGATAGATGTTTCCCACGAGGGGTTAGACCCTGAGAAGATGGTTCTTCTGATAACCTGCAAAACAGACACCGTGAGCTTGTCACTGAGAAGGGGGGGTTCCTCCTTGTGACCACCCTCCGGCGTGAGAATTAGACTAGATTGCTCTTTAAATATAAATGTATATTAAGAGATTGCTAGAGCAGATATCAGGTATAATATGATGATACAAGATAAGATATGTTGAGATCAGATGATCATACCATTCGTGGTATTTATAGCCGAAGGTAGGTTTCCAAGGAGGTGTGGCCGGCTGCAACAGTATTCCTGTTCCACCAACAGTGGCCTACGCACGTGCCCTGCTGGTAGTTGGTGGGTAGGCAGCGGCTGATAGTGACCAGGCCTGCTGTATACTATTCCTTTTCCACCAACTGCTGGCTACGCACGTGGTATGACAAGAGTTGGTGAGTAGGCAGCGGCTAATAGTGACATACAGTGCAGGAGCATGCTGCTCGCCATACTGTTGTCAATAAGCTGTCGTATCTTTAGTCAGATCTTTTTCCCATACCTCGTCAGGTACAGTACAGAAGATCTTCCCGTATCGTACGGACTGGCTTATTTGGGCGGGAGTATTCCCCCTCCCGCCCTTGTGCGGGATTGCTCCCGGCTTCGCTCATTCCTTCAGGTGACACTGAGTGATTGAGAGCTAAGTGCCTTGTGCGTGTAGCCTTGCTGCGCGGGTGGCCTTCCCTGATGGCTTGTATCCGAGGCTGCGGGGACAGGCGGAGTCCTTCACCATTGGGAGGCATTTCCTGCGGGAACAGCTTGCGTACTGCGCGTAAGGATGTCACGTCTCTGAGCATGGTTGGTCCTGCGGATCCAGTTGGTTTCTGCGCAGACGTCCCTGTTCAAGGTGAGTCTTGCGGGTCCAACTGGGCTCTGCTGGGACCTACCTCTTCAGTCAACAAGTATTATATATTTGTGTTGACTTACATTTCTCCATTTATAAAATATTCATATGTTTTCTTAGACATGTACATGTAAACCACCTTATTGCAGGTGGTGGAAACCTTTTGATGTCCCAAATAATTACCCCTACGCAAGAGATAAATTGGTTTAAGGCTACTTTTGGGCACAAGGCGTGTACTTCGAGCCAAAATATTCCCAATCAAGAAATTTATATGCTAAAATTATTGCGGTGATAACTATACTGGATGATACTTATGATGCTTATGGTATCTATGATGAACTTGTGATTCTTACTGAAGCATTCGAGAGGTAATACACAAACATGCAAATTGTGAACCGTTCGAACCAAAAATATTTCAATGCAAATCAATTTTTTGTAGGTGGTCACTTGAAAGCTTAGATATGCTACCGGAATACATGAAACTAGTGTACCAAATGGTTCTGGATGTACATACAGAAATGGAGGAGATCATGGCAAAGAATGGAAAAGCACATCATATTAACTATTACAAAGAGGCTGTAAGTCTCCATGCCTTCATATGTAGCAATAATTTTATGAAGTAAACTTGTAAGATATCCGTCCACTTATTCGTGACCGAGATTAGCATTTCCTTATATATTATCATGTTTCCGCGTTATGATATCTTTTTGTAAAACTTTGAAATGGTGTTACTGTTATTGTTACTTCTGTTTTTGAACTTCAACTTTGCTTCTCTAGTTTCTTGGTGGATGCTACGTATTAACTTTATGTTTTTGTTAATTTTTAGATGAAGGAATACATTGGAGGCTACATGACTGAAGCCAAATGGAGAGATGAAGGTTATATACCAACCCCTGAGGAGCACACATCAGTTGCATTAATTAGTTGCGGCTACAAATTCCTTCTAATAACAAGTCTTGTTGGCATGGGTGACATAATCACAGATGAGTCATTCAAATGGGCTCTAACTTTTCCACCTCTTATTAAAGCTTCTTGTACACTTTGTAGGTTCCAAGATGATATAGTCACCCACAAGGTACATTAATACATTATGCTTAAGACTAAACAATCTAATAGTTTTCTAAAACTTAATAAAGTTGTACGAAGCATATATATGTTGGTTACTGTAAAACGTCCAAATTAAATGTGCAGGAGGAGCAAGAAAGAGATCATGTCGTATCAGGCATCAAATGCTACATAAAGGAATTCGATGTCTCCGAGAAACATGTCATTGATTTGTTCCTCAAAAAAGTAGAAGATGCATGGGCTGAAATGAATCATGAATCCCTTGTGTGCAAAGATGTTTCTATGCCTATAATTATGCGAGTGATTAATTTGGCCCGTGTAATTGAGGTCTTATACAAGTATCAAGATAATTTCACACATGTCGAGGAAGAACTACAATATCATATCAAATCTCTTCTCATTGACTCTATCATGAGTAAATGAGCTCAAGTTCTTCTGCTTCATGGTGTCATGTTGGAAATAATCAGATGAAAATAATCATCTTCAAGATGTTTGGAGATTTACACGTGCGATTGTGCGAAGATTCTATTGTTTGTATTTCATTGTTTGGGTAATTACGTGTGTTTAATTGGTATTATTAATTTTAGTGTTTGTATTTCAAATTTTGAATAATACGTGTCTAATTAATATTTTTAAGTTTAGTGTTTTTATATCAAAGTTTGAGTACTAAGCATTTTTAATATATTAAACTAATGCTTAATTCATTAAGTTAGTGTCCCGTGTAACACTTGGGTAAAAAATATAAGAAAACGTCAAATATACATATATGAATTATATAATGAACATTAATAAATGAGAAATTGCATAGTTTAAAATTAAAATTACAGCTCTAACATTATTGTTTTTATTAAAACAACATATAAAGACAAACTAAGTAAATTTACACATTCAGACATCTTTAGTATTTAAACCATAAAAAAACACATTAATAAAAGCCTTCATTACGAAGATAATCGATTTATAAATGAATCCCTAAAATCAACCGAACACAGAAAATAAACGAAACATGATGTTATTCATACTTACAATTCTGGCATTTGTTAAATCAAATTGAATATGGAAACGTGATAGACATGGAGAAATCGATGGAAATAAATATGTTTTAACTTTTTTACCTGAAATTATTTTGTCAATAATTTAAAGCATTAATAACACATATCATATTTCCTAAAATAAATAGAGTAGTAACAATAATTTGTATTTGTATTTTAAAAGAAATCAAAATTGAAAGTTTGAATCTATACCTATTAAGGAAAAGAGAATGTTAGCATCAATTTATCCTAGTTGAGTTGATAAGTCACATATTTTAAAAGCAATGTAGTGAATTCGATTCCCAACAACATATTTTTCGTTTTATTATTTTAGTTCAAAACCGTAAAAATGAAACAAATTATGGATCATAATTGTTTAATAAACTGGCTTGACCGATTAAACCATTCTGAGTCATTGTTGATATGAAACATATCAAAGAACCAGAAGATTCTTCATGGTACTCAAACATGCAATTTGTGCTCTCAAGGGAAGTTAATGATATAGTTACTAAAGTATGGCTGTGAATCCCTAAATTTTATGAAAATGATAAAAGGATATGCATATCCCGATATGATACCATTTAGTGTTCTGAAATCGATGCATCATCTAAATGGTTATCAAATTCTCATCCTGAAGTTTGTGTGACTTGTGACTTAGCTAATAAGATAGCAAGTATATTATTCTAGAATAGTTTGATATATATGGTGATCTAAATTCCCATTTTAGTAATGTGATTATTGGAATAAATGTTAAACCACATGTGGCGAATGTTGTTACAAAAATTGCTTTTGTCAAAGACAGTGGCCAAGATTGCAAAATAAATGAACACTATAGCAAATAATCATATGTGTATACTGGGACATGTGTTTTTATATTTTGTAATATTAATTCACATCAGGCCGACAAGTTATAATACTTCATCCCCATTACAATTGGTTTTGGTCGAAAACCAACTATTTTTCATAAGTGATTTTTTGTGTGTGGTATGTATTAAAATTGATCCACCACATACAAAGTGTCACATCCTGCCAAGGCAGAAGCGCAGGCGCGTGACGCCATACATACCATAAGCATATGATTATCGGCAACATGCATGTATTAGGATACCAACAGTTTTAAAAGCGTTTACAAAACATAACATGTTTTCAAATAAAATTAGTTGAAGACAAAAATGAGATTTCTTGTGTGTGACCCTAAACATCGATAGGGTTATACAAGCAAAATCCCTCCAAAAAGGTATCATAATTATGCATTGAGGTACCGTCTTCATGATTCCTTATGTGCGCTGTTATTTCCCTGAAAAAACATACGTTTAAAAAATCAACACAATGGTTGGTGAGTTCACGAGTTTTGACACTCATATGAAATTACGTTACTCATAAATCATTGAATCAGTTCGCAAACAAGTATACGATACTCTGTTGAAACAAATACGATGATCCTCCGTAGACTAGCTAAATCTACGAATTAATATGATGAACCCTGAGCCTATAACCAAACCACGACTTATATCCTTTTGACCTGCTCAAATCTCACAGATGGAATATACGCACCCTGTTTCGATGCAGTATCGGAGGTTAACGCGACTAACCTAACAGTAGGAGGAAATGTCAACGTCAATAGTACTATTCGTATATTCATGTATCTAACTCCATTAGCTAATGGTTACCGTATGCAAGCAAGGGGCTTATAGCACTATATAGTTCAACTCTTGTTCGCATAAGGATTGGTGTTCTGTTTCCAATTACTTTATATAGAAGTAGTTGTGTAAGGATTGGTGTTATGTTTCCAATTATCGTGTATAGAAATAGTTATGTATACCCCCACAGATATATTAAACAGTAAAAGGGGATCGTGAAACTCACCTCATGAGTTCAGTGGTCGTTTCTCTAGCAATTCCAGATTAATCACAATTCGCCTCCTTCACACGTCCTAAACGCGTAAGGTCAGTTAGTTCGTTATCGACTCACATGTCGGTTAATGCTAGTTGCTTTCACCCAACTAGTAGTTTCGTTGTTCGTGCCAGTTGTTTTCACCAACCATGTATTTCGTTTATTGTGTCAATTTCTTTCAACAACCGATTGTTTCGCTTAAGGTGTCGTTTGCTTTCACTAACCAATCGTTTCGTTTAAGGTGTCGGTTGCTTTCACCAACTGATCGTTTCTTTTAAGGTGTCGTTTGCTTTCACCAACCGATCGTTTCACTTAAGCTGTTGGTTGCTTTCACCAACCAATCGTTTCGTTTAAGTTGTCAGTTGCTTTCACCAACCTATCGTTCCATTTAAGGTGTCGTTTGTTTTCACCAACCGATCATTTCACTTATTTCGTAAGTAACTATATATACGTTAGTTTTTGGTCGACCCGCTGGTGACAAGTTTTATATTCTTTTTGAAAATGAGTATCTATATAACTATATAAATATTAAGTATGTACTTCATATTAGCGTCATTTTCATTTATATGTCACTTGACTAAATACAAACAATTCGCTTGATCGAGTAATAAGTAATTATATATTGAAAGTATATATTTATTTTTAATAATATTTCTTAAAGTTACAATTAATGTGTTTAGTAAAATATAAAGTATAAGATATGTTGGAAATAGAAAAGTATTAATAACTATGCATTTAGATTCATTAACGTGATATTTGTTTACGACCAATGTTTTAAAAACCGGTATTTTACTTGTATCTGATTGGGCTAAAAACTGGTACAACCGGTTGAACCGGGTTATACCGGAAGGTTCAACCGGTTAAATAGTTTACCTTATAATTTCCTATAAATGTAACTTTAATCCAAAAATAACCCAAAAGTAAATGATTTCATAACAAAACTTAATCCAAAAGTTAATCCATATTAAAAAAATAATGTAAAATCACTCATTTTAAAAAAAAAAAAATAGTCCTAAACTTTATACGTTTGAATGTTAATTGTTGGGTTAAAATTAACTTTGACAGAATATGGGCCGCAAATATAAAAAATTCCTCGGACATAAAACCGGTTTGCCGGTAAAAACAAGTATTTTAGACAAAAACCGCCGGTACGATGTTTTAGCAAACCGGCCAAAAATACCGGACTCAAAATACCGGCCTGTTGTGCGAAATCCGGTTTAACCGGTTCAACAAGCCGGTTTGAACCGGTTTTTAAAACACTGTTTACGACTCAAATTATTGATTTCTACTTTTACAAAACAATATTTCCAACATGAGGGGGGAGAAAAGAAGTAGTCGAAAAAAAATTATAATGAATTATTATTATGTCATATTGATCCTCAAGCTAAAAATTGGGAACATAAGTTCAAAAGATAATTCATTTACAAGAACTAGAGAATTAATTACCAGACGCATTCACAGTCGTAGTCAATAAGTAGTTCGACCCATCGTCGTTGCCGCATGTTTAGATCCTTTTGGTCGAAAATATGTTGAAGACTCCTGTGGACGGTGAATACCACACATTTAGTGCCGTAGAGGTAAGATCTCCAAATTTTCAACGCGAATACAACGACACCAAGTTCGAGATCGTGCGTCATATAATTCCTTTCATTAATCTTAAATTGTCGTGAAACGTAAGTGATAACTTTACCTCGTTGCAAAAGGACACAACTGAGGCCTTGATAGAAGCATCACAATAGACAACAAAATCTTCATTTCCCTCGGGAAGTGCAAGGATTGGTGCATCACAAAGCATACGCTTAAGAGTTTGAAAAGCTTCATCTTTCTTTGGCCCCCACTCATAAGGTTTATCCTTGTGAGTTAAAGCGGTTAGGGGCAAAGCGATCTTGGAAAAACTATGAATGAAGTGACGATAGCAACCCGCAAGACCAATAAATGAACCAACTTCAGTAGGTGATGATGGAGTTTTCCAATTCTTAATGGCTTCAGTTTTGGTTGGTTCGACGTGGATACCCTTTTCGTTTAGTATGTGTCCTAAGATTGGAATTTCATTCAACCAGAACTCACACTTTAAAAACTTATCACAAAGTTGTTCCTTCCTTAAGAGATAAAGGATGGAATGAAATGTTTCTCGTGCTCGGCTTTGGACTTCGGATAAATAAATGTCGTCAATAAAAAAATTACGAACTTATCTAAGTAAGGTTTGCATACGCGGTTCATGAGGTCCATAAATACCATGGGTGCGTTGGTTAGCCCGAAAGGCATCACCCTAAATTCGTAATTTCCATAACGAGTCCGAAAAGCTGTTTTGGGTATGTCCTCTTCATGCACGCGTATTTGATGATAACCCAAACGAAGATCAATCTTTGAGAAGCATGAAGCTCCTTGGAGCTGATCGAAAATAGCGTCAAGACGAGGCAAAGGATAACGATTATTGATTGTGAGTTTGTTGAGCTCGCGATAATCGATGCATATACGAAAGGATCCATCTTTCTTCTTAACGAAAAGAACGGGTGCGTCCCATGGAGATGAACTAGAGAGAATGAATGATTTGTACAAAATTCTGGGAGCTGATTAGACAACTCTTTCCAATCGGAGGATGCAAGAAGATAAGGAGCCCTAGCAATCGAGGTTGCACCAGGCACGAGATCGATTCAAAATTCAACTTCACGAATAGGAGGTAGACCAGAAACATCATCGGGGAAAACTTCGGGATACTCGCGAACAAACAGAAATGTCTTCGATTTTGTTTTTCCTTATTTTCCACCACATGATCTATGAATGCCACATACTTTTTGTGTAAGTACGTTTAGGCTTGAAAACAAGTGATAAGATTTAGGCTCGAGGGAGAAGGATTTTCACCAAAGACACGAAGGAGTTGACCATCGGCAAGCGGGATATGGATGAACTTCTCGAAGCAAAAAATTTTAGCACGATGTACGGATAGTTAATCCATGCCTACTATGATGTCAAAAATTCACAATTTCATAAGATTGAGATCGATTGAGAACTTGTGTCCATTTAGATCTAACTTGAAATTTCGAATGGCCGAGTCAATTGATACAGATTTACCATTAGCTACCTCAACTGAATACGAGTTTCTAAGCTTAGATCGGGGTTTAGCAAGAAAATGTTCAAATTCAAAAGACACAAAGCTCAAATCGGCACCGGTGTCAAATAAAATAGATGCGAAGTGGTAGTTTACGAGGAACATACCGTTCACCACGTCGCCACTTTGCTGAGCTTGGTTAGAGTTAATCATGAAAGCATGCCCACGAGTATCTTGAGGAGCTTGAATAGCTTGAATGGTTTATCACCTTGTGATGCAGGAGCTAGAATGGCTGGATGCGGCTGAACTTGAGCTTGGTTAGCCAACAATTGTGGAATTTGTGGTTGGTAAGCTTGATGGGTTTGATAAGTTTGAACCTGGTACAGCGGAGCTGTAGCAAGCCGAAGCGAGTTCACATTTGCGAGTCGTGGACATGCGTTGCGAAATTTGCGAGGATGAGATTTATTTTACTTAGTTCAAGAAAAAAAATTAAAAATGAAAAATATTGTCCCTTGAAATTTGATTCTTTATGCATTAAGCACGAAATGCGTGCACTTGAAAGAGAGGAATCGCCATTACAATTAAGGGGACTCAAGGAGCTAATTAGAGTTTATAGGTTGTATATGAGTCGAAAATATTTTGATCATGTGATAATAGGTTTAAGTCAAGTTGGGGTGATTCGGTTCGGTAAAACCATAATAGAGCGTGGTGAAGTGGCAACAGGGCTTTTAAGTGTGGGTTCCACTTAGTCATACAAACTAATATAATTGTCACACCTTATTTGTTCCGGTAAGTATTATGGGCATGGGTTTAAGTGGATCGCAATACTGCCAATCGACCTGATCTAGCTTATTAGGTGAAAGTTGAAAAGTGTACAGAAATATCTGGGTAAAAGGGTTACTTGTTCTACAGTTTTAATATAATAATAAGAAAATGAAAATCCAAGAATCTTCGGTTAAACTTGGTTATGATCTTGTGTAGATTTCTTTTTCAGGGATGAAAAAGTCTTTAAGTGCGGGGATGTTTGATATGTTGTAAAACACACTTGTTTTCCGCACAATTTATCATCATTTTAATCACTTACTTATCTAAAAAAAATAATAATTTTAACTTGTTTTGACATGATCTTACAAAGTTACATATCTTTCGTAGGTTGCGGATTTTAAAAAGAAAAAGAACCGGGTTTTTGCAAGACAAAAAGGGCCTTTATGCACATTATTTGAAGACAAAACTCAAAGCACGAACCCTATCAATATTGGACAAGCCCATTGCACTTCTATATAACTTAACCCCCCCCCCCCCCCCCAGCCTCCTAGATCGGCAGAAGTGTAGTACAAGGAAGAAAAAAATAATATAATGGTTGGACACAATTGTGGTCGGCAGCAGCTAGAGACAAGAAAGAAAAATATATATATAAAACCCAGTCCTCATATGTGGCGAGAGGTAGCAACAAAAAAAAGATGAAATAAATATAAACTTAGAGTCCTCTCTCACTTGTCCGATCGACAGCAGGCAGGAGCAAGAAAAAAGAGATTGTGGTAGCCAAGGTTTGAAGTGTTTTCCAGGTGTTTGAAGCATCCAGGACAGCCAAGATCATCATCTCACATCCACATATACTTTGGTTTGGTTCAAGTTTCATATGTACTTTGTTTTTTATCATAGAGTTGATATCTCTTGCAATTGAGTTAAGGATTAAGTTGTGTTTGATTATACTTGATTGTGGATTGAGTTTACTTATGATTTGGATGAGTCATATGAATATTTTTATAAGTATATGCTATTTTCCAAATAACATGTTCGGATAAAATTGTTAGTTCTACCTAGGTTTGACAATGATTGTTCGGTTTTGATGAGTTGTGTGGATTGTTTGATAAAATGACGTGAATTACTATTGTAAAGTTTGGTTTAATATTGAATTAGGTTGTGTTTACTTGCTAGAAATTTATTAATAATATCTCAATGACCTCATGCTTCGATTGGTTGAATTCGTTTTGATTAATTGTTGCTTGTTTGATTCTTTACTTGGTGTTTAGAATTTGTTTGCGGTAGATACAACTGTAGGGTTTTGTTGAGTGTGTTTTGGTAAAAAAATAGCAGGTAAACACCTTCTTAGAGACCGAGATGTGATAAGAAGTAAGTTCGTCTCATAGACTTTGCATGCTAGGATTAGAATTGTGCGAGAGCGAGTTCAGTTATTGTTGGGTTTGAGTTTGTGAGTGATTAGTTGGTCTATTTATGTTAAACTAAATTGTTCCCATATCCTCGGTTGTGTAGTATTCATTTTCATTAGGGTCGAGTGTCAGTGAGTTAGAGAGGAGAGTCGGCATTAGAACACCTTAGCAATTGTTTTCCGATTTGTTTTTTTTAAATCAATTAAGTGTAAGTTAGTGTTTGTAAGTGAGATCGAGAGGTGATCTAGCTAGCTTGAGCGAACCTTAGTTGTGTCATCTTTAGGTACCGGTGTCGTGAGATCACTCAATCCATTTGCTCGTCAAACCGTCAATTTATGTCTTACCTAGGTAGGCGTTTTCTCCATTGTCAGTCACAGTCAGTTAAGTCTCTAATTTAGGAAAGTTTTGTCTATCAGTTCAGTTAGTCGAGTTAATTAATTTAGTCAAAGTCATTTAGGTCAAGTAGTTTTAATTATTAAAAATCAAACTGAAATTATTATTCTTAAGGAGGTCTCGTCTAGGGTTAGGAATCATAGGCGTTTTCACGTGTCCTTGTGTTCGATACTCGGACTTCTTAGGTCTATGCTACTTACGATCGGTACACTTTCCGGTTGTGGGTGGTGTTATTAGGATAATCTGTTTTAAAATTAAAGCTTAGTTGTGAGTTTCATAGATATAAAATCGTGAATTAGGCACATCAATCAGCTCACGCCCAGACATTTCGGCCATAGGTTGGGTGTGACAGATTGGTATCAGAGTCGAAGGTTTAAGATAGGTCGTTAGTGGTGCCTTAGTAACATGCTTAGGTGCCCCATACGTGCTTACTTGCTTGCCTTTATGTGTTTTACTGGATTGTTTACTGCTTTCTTAGTTAATAATTTATTATGATTATTATATTATTGTCATGCACACACACAACTCCGAGGCTATGCCTCAACATCAAAAATAATTTTTTATTTAATTTAAAAATCAAGTAGATTGCCTTTATTTTTTTGGGAAATTCCTTAAAAATCCCCAGTGTTGTTTTTACTCTCTCACCTTAGGGCTAGGTTGTGTGACAAAGTCCGGTAGTAACTGGAAGGGGGAGAGAACTATGAGTCGGGCCTTGGCAAACCGGTTCCGAGAACCCAATGTAAGACGCTATTCCTTACCTGGAGGATAACATGACCACAGTACTCGATCTTATAGGCCAAGGGGGATACAACTGTCATATGACCGACACCCTAGGTTGTCAAATGTAACCGCATTAGAGGTTGCAATTTCTTTAACCGAATTCACGGTGATTCATAGCTAAATTCAGTCTTTCCTGATTATTGTGTTATGATATTTTAAAATGGTTAGTTGGGTGAAAAATCTATGGAAACCCTGAGTACTACTACTTCCCATTTCTCAACTTGTTTTAAACATTATGTTTTTGTTGGAGTTAATCATACATGGTGATTCACCGGATACTCCAACTACTCACATTTTTATCCCGTTTGTTCGTTATTCAGTTGGTACATTTAAAATGCCATGTAATGCTCAAGGGCCTTCCAACTCTCTTGCATTGACAATTCGTTAATAAGTTGGTACATTTAAAATGCCATGTAATGCTCAAGGGCCTTCCAACTCTCTTGCATTGACAATTCGTTAATAAGTTGGTACAGTTAAAATGCCATGTAACGCTCATGGGCCGTCCAACTCAGTTGTTTTTATTCGTTACTTAGTTGGGTCATTTAAACTGCCATGGAAAGCTCATGGGAGGCCAACCCCCAAATTATGTTTCGTTAGTTGTTTGTTAACTTAATCAAATAAAATTTAACTTTTAAACTGACCTCACCTCCTCATCTAGTTATCCCACATTGATCGCATTGATTTACGTCATCTCATAAATATTTACACAACTTACCCATTGTCTTAAAATCTTTTATCTTTATTCCTCATAGAATTTCTTCACTAAGAAAACACCGCCGTCATCAACGTTCATCTGGTTCTCACTATCGCCGTATGTATGCTAGGATTACCAAAGAGTTTGTTGTTGTTATGCCCACTATCATGACCCAATCCAAAGCCTCAAATCGAATGCTTCTGCTACATCTCCTGCTCCGAACAACTATGACTTTAAGAACTTTTGGAGCACCAAACCTACCTCGTTTCTTGGTGAGGAAAATGCCACCAAACTTCTGCAATGGTTTGAGAAGATGGAGAACGTATCCATCCATTGTGAAGTCCGGACGCCAAACGGACTAAGTTCACCTCGAGCGTTTTCGAGGATCGAGCTATCACTTGGTGGAATGCTTTCAAATCTGACCATGGAATTGAGTTGGCTATAGCCATGCCTTGGGATGATCTCATGGAGGCCATGAAGAAAGAGTTTGCCCCGAACATGAACTGCAAAGGCTTGAAACTGATTTTTGGGAGCTCAAGCAAATCGGAGGGGATAACTCCACCTATTACAACCATTTTCGTGAGCTTAGCCGCATCGTACCCCACCTTGTAACCCCCGAGAACCGTGGCATTCGGAAATACATTCGCGGTTTACCAACTGTTTTTCTGTGATGCAATGGTGAGTCGTGACCCTTTAGCCATCGGTGAGGCTATGGACCTAGATGTTTCCCTCACTGACGTTCATTTTAGGGATGGAACCTTGTTCCGAAAAGATTCCAAGCCTACCACCAATTGAAAATTGGAAATAATGATGATTAAGTACTAAGTTTTATCAATAAATGAAATATGAAATGATTTGTCAAAAAGAAAAGATGCAAATCACTCAAAAATCTAGACAAAAATGAGACATGACATGAAGGATATATCATGTCTAGAAGTTTTTTTTTTTTTGACAAGTGGCATATATACAACTGATAGTTGTAAACTATGGTTAACACAAATGAATCTTTTATGCGAAAGCATAACTAGAAATGTGAAATTATGCACTTTAAGGCACAATTGTGGTACACAGATTTTTATTAAATGCGGAGATATAGTCTCTTGTGATGGATGAAATAACTTTTAATATAATAATACAATAGAGAAACGATATGCATCTAATGGATGTTATGATATCCTAGACATATGATAATGAAGTTCATATGAAATCCTTACATTATCCAAATTGCTAAAATCATATAACAAATAGTTCCTGAGAAGGATATGATTGCAGTATAAGCATTCAGACACAATGTTGGATACGTTGATAATTAAATGTAACTGGAACTTCCAATACGTTTTCTAACACGGTTTAGTGCTTAAAAATAAACATATTAAGGATGTAATTCCTATACATTAATACGCATACGATGGTTATGATAAAGTATGTACAAGAATTGTACAATGTTGAATCAAATGAAACAAATATTAACAAATTCTTTGAATATGATAAAATGATGAAGTTTATGAGAACTCTTGAAATGGCATTCAGATACAACCAATCAACATTGGATGAACTCCATGACGGAAATGCATTAAACATTTATATATATATATATATATATATATATATATATATATATATATATATATATTATGGAAATTCACAAGTTCTATATATGGACTAAAATTGGTGAGTCAAATGTGATATAATCGTACAAATGATTATTACAAGGAAAAGATATATGAATATCATGTATTCAACCCATGTGTTTTTTAAATCAACGATATCATGCTTATAAATATTATAATGTTAGTTGAAGATCGCATTGTATTACCTAAAGAGATGGTATACTTGTCAAACTTTTACATATTGATAATTTTATATTAATAAAACTTAGATTTTTTTGCTAGTTAAACACAACTAAATATATTGTTCACTTAAGTTTATTGATACAATACAATTCGTGTCTAGTGATTAGACAATAAAATAAGTTAAAACAAATATTTGATACTTTCAAGGTATGAAAGATATGAGTTAATATTTTTATCAGCCCATCAAACAAATTGTGTTAGTCTTGTAAATGCATGGAACATAACACAACAAGACTATGAAACATATATTAGCAAATTTGTTGAATATGATATAATGATGAAGTTTATGAGAACTCTTGAAATGACATTCACATACAATTGGTCAACATTGGATGAACTCTATGACAGAAATGCATTTTACGTTTTAAGTATTCAATTAATGGAAGTTCAAAAGTTCTATATATGGACTAAAATTGGTAGGTCAAATGTGATATAATCGTACAAATGATTATCTCAAGGAAAAGAGAGATGAATATCATGTATTCAACCCATTTGCTTTTTATATCAACGATATCGTGTTTAGAAATATTATAACATTTTGTTGAAAATAGCATTGTATCTCTTAAAGAAATAGTACACGGGTTGAACTTTTATTTATTAATAATTTTATATCAATAAAACTACATCTATAAAATGTTTGCTAGTTAAACACAACTAAATATATCGTTCACTTAAGTTTATCGTTACAATACACTTCATGTCTAGTGATTAGACATTGAAATAAGTTAAAATAAATATTTGATACTTTCAATGCATGAAAGGTATGAGTTAATATTTTTATTAGCTCATCAAACAAGCTTTGTTAGTCTTGTAAATACAGGGAACATAACACAACATGACTATAGATCTTAATGTATATGTTTATGAGAGGATCCAATATAAAGAGAATCGCATTAAAGATCAAGTGGTAAATAATTAATTACACATTTTTGAGCAACTTTCGCAAAAGATCAAAACATATATATATATATGTATCACTTAATGATATATACATCAGGGGAAAGTATTATACGCACCACACTCTTTTGTCTCACAAGATTATTTCCTAGCAAAGTTGTTAATAAGACAATATCACCAAGCGTATTAAAAGAACAGTATACTACATTATTTCATCATGTTGATAGTCAAATGAGAGTAGGAATGAACCATGATGTGGTGACTCTCCACATGTGTAACCTCTATTATTCATTATATTGAATTAGAAACATCTCAATGAATAGAACTTTTCATTTTCTCTCTACTCTATGATTATATGCATATTTGATCTAGTTAATAAGTCGTCGTTTTTTTTTACAACAATATAATATTTGTCATAAATTTGTTGGAATTTCTTACGTAATATTCGTTTTAACATTACTTTTTTTATGGTTTCACGCCCCCCACTGCAACGCGGGGGGCTTAATATTAGTTCAAGTAAAATGATTAAAAAAAGGAAAGCAAAAGAAAGAAAAAATATATAAAGGGCAAATTTATAGAATGCTAACCAAGTTTCAAAAGTGTTCTAATTAGATTATTTAAGTTTAAACAATGTTCCAGTTAAGTCACTCAACTTTCATATTTATTAAAAAGTGTTTTAACATGTTTTTTTAGCTTAGTTTTTTTTATATAGGAAATCTTTTTATCCTTACTTTGATGTTAATGAGTGGTGATGTGGATTTTATATTTTATTTTTTAAATTTGAATATAATTAACATTTTTTTAATTTAACTACATACATTATAAATTCCGACTCCCGCATCTTATCCTCTATTTCTTTCTTGTATCACAAAAAAATTGGTGAGACTCGATTTGAAAATTTAGTGCCCTGATTTAAGAAAATTTGCATTAGTGACCTAATTATCACTTTTGAAATTTAGTTATTATTCCACAGTTTCTTAGAAAAAACCAAATTACTTAAGTAGTAATAGCTCCGGTAATATCTATGAAAACCGTCGTTATTATATGTTTTTTTTTACTAAATAGGAAATTGGATCCCCTGTATATTTAAAATATATATTTAGACATGTGTTTCTTTAGAATATAATTAACAAACGTTTATCAATAATAATTTATATTAATTGAATCATGTCACAATTTTTTATAGTATCTGTCTAATGAGGGACGTCTCCACCACCCTCTATATATTTGAAATCGCTTAACTCTTTTCTCAGGTAGCAGATTAGTCAGCATACATAGATTCTAAACAAAAATGTCTACTGAACAAGAAAGCATTATTCGTCCCACTGCAAATTTCCCGCCCAGTATTTGGGGTGATCAGTTTCTTGTCTATGATCAGGTATGTTATAAGTTAATAATTACTGATAATTGATTGATTATACAATATTCCTAATTACTATAGTATCACAACTAAGAACTATATTTACATACATGATTTGTATGCTTATGTGTGTCTTCCTATACATGCATGCTATTCAACTAAAACAATTTGATGGTGCCTCACATATAGATGACGCAAGAAAATCAACATGGAATTGAACAAGTTGTTCAAGAACTGAAACATGAAGTGAAGAGGGAAATATTCGCAAAGTTGTACGTTCCTTCGGAACATGCAAATTTGTTAAAACTTGTTGATTCAATCCAACGCCTTGGCATAGCATATTACTTTGAAGAGGAGATTAATAAAGCCTTGCAACATGTTTATGATGCTTATGGAGATAACTGGAATGGTGGTTGTGTTTCCCTTTGGTTTCGACTCATGCGGCAACAAGGCTTCCTTGTTTCATGTGGTATAAGTTTAATTTACTTAACAGTTAACATATATAGGCTTATTGCAATGGAATATGTAAAATGAAACAGATATAATGAACAACTATAAGGACAATGATGGAGCTTTTAAGGAGAGCTTAACCAATGATGTTGAAGAAATGCTTAATCTGTATGAGGCAACCTTTATAAGGGTGCCGGGAGAAGTCATACTCGATGATGCTCTTACTTTTACAAGAGCTCGTCTTTATGACATGGAAAAAGATCCTCGGTGCGCTAACACTATGTTTTGTGCCGAAATACAAAGAGCACTAAGACAACCTATACGAAAAAGATTGCCAAGACTAGAGGTGATACGCTATATACCTTTCTACAAACAACAAGCATCTCATAACGAGTCTTTGCTAAAACTTGCGAAGTTAGGGTTTGACTTGCTTCAGTCCTTGCACAAAAAGGAGATTAGCCAACTATCCAAGTACCATCACATTACCCATTCTCTTGTTAGATTTATCACATATTATATTATCAACAAGTATTATATATTTGTGTTATCTAGTGTTCTTAGACATGTACATGAAAAGTGCTGGAAGTTTTAAGTAAAGAGTGTGAATGAAGTCTTAATAAGAAAGTGGTAAACGTCGTGCATGCCTGCGCTTCCTGCGGACACGAATGCAGTTCCAAAAACCCGAGCCCGCATGGGACAATTTTGGAATTCGGTTTTGAAATTCAAAATATGTTAGCCTGGTCAAGATAATTAATAATCATTATGATAATGATTATTATTTTTGGTTTTCAATTATTTATTTGAATATTATTATTCTTTAATGGTCATCAATTAGAATTGATTATGTTTAATGGCCATTATTTGAATATTATTATTCTTTAATTGTCATCAATTGGAAATTGATGATGGTTATGATTCATTGGTTATAAAACCATGATGAGTGCATCATTTTGAGACCACCGAAAATACACCAACATACACACTTCTTCTTCTTCCTCTTTGCTACAACAACATTGTTACGGTTTTCGTTTCGGGCAAGTGATCATGTCCGGCAGTACTATGCTTCTGCTTCGAACCGGAGTACCCTGGGAACAGACCACGAATCTGTTTAAGGGAATTGTGTCAAACACAAGCCCGGTTCACCGTTTCTTGATTATTTCTTTTCTTATTTTCGGATTCTATTATATAAGATTTCCAACAAAAACTGGCTTATTGTAGGTGGTGGAAAGCTTTCGATGTCCCAAATAATTACCCCTACGCTAGAGATAGATTGGTTGAATGCTACTTTTGGGCATAAGGCGTGTACTATGAGCCTAAATATTCCCAATCAAGAATTTTCTTGTCAAAAACTCTTGCAGTGATAACTATACTGGATGATACTTATGATGCTTATGGTATCTATGAAGAGCTTGCGATTCTTACTGATGCAATCGAGAGGTAATACACTAACACGCAAATTGTGAACCGTTTGAACAAAAGTATTATTGTTAATATTTTTTTAGGTGGTCGATTGAAAGCTTGGATATGCTTCCTGAATACATGAAACTAGTGTACCAAATGGTTTTGGGTGTTCATAAAGAAATGGAGGAAATCATGGCAAAGATTGGAAAAGCACATCATCTTAACTATTATAAAGAGTCTGTAAGTCTTCATATGCGTAGCAATAATTTTATGAAGAAAACTTGTAACATATCTGTCCACTTATTCGTGACCTTGATTAGCTTTTCCTTTATATTGCATTATGATATCTTTTTGTAAAACTTTGAAATAATTTTATTGTTCTTGACTTATTGTTACTTATGTTTTTGAACTTCCAACTTTACTTTCTGTAGTCTCTTACAGGATGCTATATATTAATTAACCTTATGTTTTTGTTAACTTTTTAGATGAAGGAATACATTGGAGGTTACATGACTGAAGCCAAATGGAGAAATGAAGGTTATATACCAACCCCTGAGGAGCACGCATCAGTTGCATTAATTAGTTGTGGCTACAAATTCCTTCTAATAACAAGTCTTGTTGGCATGGGTGACATAATCACAGATGAGTTATTCAAATGGGCTCTAACTTTTCCACCTCTTGTTAAAGCTTCTAGTACACTTTGTAGGTTCCAAGATGATATAGTCACCCACAAGGTACATTAATACATTATGCTTAAGATTAAGCAATCTAATAGTTTTCTAAAACTTGATAAAGTTGTATGAAGCATATATGCGTTGGTAACTTAATGTCCAAAATAAATGAACAGGAGGAGCAAGAAAGAAATCATGTCGTATCTGGCATCGAATGCTACATAAAGGAATTCGATGTCTCTGAGAAACATGTCATTGATTTGTTTCTCAAAAAAGTAGAAGATGCATGGGCTGAAATGAATCATGAATCCCTTGTGTGCAAAGATGTTCCTATGCCTATAATTATGCGAGTGATTAATTTGGCCCGTGTGATTGAGGTCTAATACAAGTATCAAGATAATTTTACACATGTCAAGGAAGAACTACAGTATCATATCAAATCCCTTCTCATTGACTCTATCATGATTCATGAGTAAATGAGCTCAGGTTCTTCTGCTTCATGGTGTCATGTTGGAAATAATCAGATGAAAATAATCATCTTCAAGATGTTTGGAGATTTACACATGCGATTGTGCGAAGATTCTATTGTTTGTATTTCATTGTTTGGGTAATTACGTGTGTTTAATTGGTATTGTTAATTTTAGTGTTTGTATTTCAATGTATGAATAATACGTGTCTAATTAATATTTTTAATTTTAGTGTTTTTATATCAAAGTTTGAGTACTAAGCATGTTTAATGTTTTAAAGCTAATGCTTCATTAAGTTAGTGTCTCGTGTAACACACGGGTGAAAAATATAAAAAACGTCAAGTATACATATATGAATTACTAGCAGGTAACCTGCGCAATGCGGCGGTGGTGATAAGTTCCATTGTCAACGATTCCCCGGTTGCATAAGAGCGGTAATCGTTAATTTTGATCTGGTTGTTCATTTACCTAATTTACCAATTCATAAATTACACGTTGACATGGACTAGATTGTGGTTTTGTTAGATGGTTTGATTTTCCCGTGCGCATAAGATCTATTGAAATAATTCAAAAGTCCATTCTTAGTTTGTCTATATATAAAAAAAACATATCAAAACTATGGTATAAAATAGGTTGTAATATCCAACAACTCTTTATGCTGTTGCACTTTAAAGTTAACCAAAATATCGATTATACCTCTGAATGTAACAAGCATTCCAGTATTGCTTATAATGATAAAACATCCGCTAAACATTCATCATTTATAGCCATAAAGCGTTCAAAAAAACAACCATCAACCATAGTGTGATGCATCAAAACGCCATCAAAACATTGTAAAGATTAATAAAGACAATGCAAATAGAATCTTCCAACTATTTTAATGGCTCTAACCATTGCGTCACCTTCTATCGTGACCTTTTCCCTTGCATATACCATAAGTGACATTGCTCCCATCTCCAACCATTTTGCCATCTTTTGTAACCCTTGTGATTCATTTCATCAGCTACTTTCTTCCTATTTTCCATTGGTGGTCCGATCTGTTTGTGATGTGTAACATAGGGGTGAACAAATAATTGAATTGGTCATATTGGTTAGTTAACGGGTTAAAGCTGGTAAGTGTTGACTCGCCAATATTAACTTGAAGCTCGGGTGTTATTCCAAAGAGTTTGTTTAGGCCCTGGGGTCCACATCTTCTTTTGGTTCAGGTTGAACCTATGAGATAACATGAAAAAATGAACATATAAATTTTGGTGAACATAAATGCAAAGTTAAAATTATTAATCCAAGCTATTACTTGTGCATACATCGTTGGATCACTTGTTCTTGTTTTCCCTTCTGCTGATTTAAAAACACTTATTCCTGTTCCGCATAATATCATTACATCAGGACTTCTAAGCCAAAATAATAAAAGCTGACTGCGGTACTATTGTCGTTAAAGATGATAGTTTGTCTTTAAGAATCCAACACCCAAACCTCTGTGAAGTGAATGCAAGTACACACCTATATAAAGACATCAAAAAATGTTCCTAACGCTAATTTGACTTACCTAAACGCAATTGCATACAAAAACATAAGAAATAAACAGTAGAGCCTAATTTTTTGTAAAACTAAAACAAATCGGGCAACCTTAGAGAGGAAAACCAACTTCTTGTAATAGATGTTATTCAAAGCATCTACCAGTTTCAAAATTGAAAGCCCAATCTAATCAAGACCTGAAAAAACCCTAGTAGTTTAGTTCATGTTTGATCATTTTATTGGTTTAAGTTAAACAAACAAGCACGAACATGCCAAAAAAGTGATTTCCTTTTGACAAAATGGTCAGCATTACAAAAAAAAAATCAAAGAAGTGAAAAAAGGAAAAAAGAAAATATAAATAAGGCATTTTGATTAAAAAAGTCAAACACAAAAATCTTGAAAACTTGTTAGCTATAGTAATACCAAACTCTTGCTAATTTTGTTATAACTGAAATAATAAAACCGTAAGACTTTACATGTTGGAACTGCCACATAAAGCTTCAAGGATCGTACGCACATTCTTACTTTTCATAAGTGTTGATAATACAACAAACTGAAATCAAACCCGAGACAATTTAAGCCGGTTAAAATTTATAAGAAACAAAAAAAATAAATTAAAAGTTTTAATATACCACCAAACTGGAAGATATTTACAACATTTAAAAGGTGTTGTACAGTTAAATTTGAGAATAGCAAAAGAAAAGAAAATACTAACAGCATTTTTTTTAATGAGAAAATATTGATCCTTTTATATATAACATAAACCGAACTACATCTGGATAATGGGTAAACGAGCAACAAGCTGTGCCGCTATCCCCTTTTGAATCGCAAAGCCTATTCTACTAAATATAAATCCTTGGTTCCTCGGGCTCTGCGAGTCACTGTGGACCACCTTCTGCACCCGCTCCAAGAAGCGAACCGCAGGAGCTAGGGATCCAAAAGTGTCGAAGGCAAATGAAATGAACACGTGCTGATTCTCCAAATACAATGTCTCATGCTTAGCAACCTTCCTAGACTCTGCTCTCAAAACCGCCTGTCCCGGTACGAAGCCACTGTCTCTCAGCCCCACCAACAGCATTTAAAAAATGTTTTGTGTTTAAAACGGGTTCAGCTAGACAGACCTGGAGTTGCAGTCTTTTTCAAGCTGCAACACCAAATTGCAGTCTTGTTCTAGCTGCAGCAGCAAAACATCCCATAAATGCAGCTACATTGCTGCAGATTTTGTACCTGAAATGCAGCCAAATTTGCATATATTTTGGACCTTGAAGCAATCTCGATATGGACTGGTTTGAACACTTGACAACACGCTTTTTCATACTGAACAAAGAATTTTTGCACAAGTTTGACGTTCGTTTATACCAAAAATAAACAAAGGATTTTTGCACAAGTTTGACGTTCGTTATACCAAAAATCGGTTCCATATACCCTCACTCACTAAACACCCCTCACAAGCTCTACACTCAAAACACAATCATAAGAAACGAAAAAACAAACTTTCCAACCGTCACACCGAAGTTGTCGCTAGAGTTTTTGGCGAAGTTAAAAGTTGGGTGAACTTGTTCCAAGCGAAGTTAACTTAGGCGAAGTTAACCTCCTGCAGTTGACTTAAGCGAAGTTGACTTTTATGTTTGGCCAAGAGAAGTTTGATCATTCTGTTTGACCGGGCGAAGTTACGTAACTTTGCTTAATTTCCGGAGAAGGCGAACTTAATGGACTGTTAGAACAAAAATAATAATAATTAATAAAAAAATATAAAAAAAAAATTATATGCAAAATTTCCTGACCATGCCATCAATGAGTATTTCGAAACAGGTTAAATTGGAAGTTGAGTCGGGTTCTAGTACTAAAGCTCCCAAATTACTTAAAGGGACCAACTTCGTATAATGGAAAGATAGGTTCAAACAATATACAAAGTGGCAAGATGCCAAGATGTGGGTATGTATTCAAGATGGTTATATACCACCCATAAATACCTTTTTTGAAAAAAGAGAACAACTTATGAAGTACATTCAAATGGAAGAGGATGAAAAGAAAATGTATGAGGCTGAAAGCAAGGCTCTAGCTACGATAACCATGGCATTACCACAGGATATTCTTCATACTTTCAAAAAAATATAAGATTGCTAGGGATATGTGAGATGCATTGGAGAGTAGATATGAAGGAAATGTCACCATTGGAAATTCGAAAATGAAAATGTTAAAGACTCAACTTTCGGTTTTCAAATACTTAAAGAATGAGACTTTGGATGAAATCATCACTCGGTATTACCATCTTATGACTGAGTTTGATAATTTTAACATAAAGATAGTCGAAGCAGATGAGGTTGAAAAGCTTTTTGATGCACTTCCACCAAAATGGGAAATATATACAGTAATGATCCGAGATAACAAGGACTTTGACGCGTATGAACTAGATGATGTGGTTAACAGACTTAGAGGTTATGAGTTAAACATGAAGATAATGGGAACAGGTACAGGATCTATCTGTGTATGGCCAAAAATTCTCCAGGTTCAAGCTCAGGGTCTACAGCATATTACTCTGGAAGTGGTATTGAAGTGGGAAGTCCACAAGTAGGATGAACTCAGATGGTGAAATCTATTTTGTAGCTGGTGGAAGTACACCATCAAAAAGTCAGGGAAGTTCAACTATGTCTACGTGTAGTCCTCAAAGCATTAACTACTCGTCTATGCCAATAAGTGTAAAGTCGGTTGAACAACAGTTTGCCTTGTATGCTTCATTTCTAGCATCTTATGAAAACTACATCAAAGGAAAGAATTTGGATCCGACTACATTAGATGAGGATTATGATCAGATCGATGTTGATGAATTGGAATAGATTGGACTTACAGTGGCATATGGCTATGATAGTAAGAAGAGTGAAGAGGTTTATGAACAAGACTGGAAGGAAGTTCATAGGACAAAGTCCAGGTTTTGATAAGTCTAAAGTGAGGTGCTATAATTGTCAGAGATACAGACACTTTGCTCGAGATTGCACTAATGAAAGAGTTGAAAGAAACAATAATGCACAATTAAGTAGTCAGTTTGGAGCTAGATCTGAGGTAAAGGCAATGGTTTCTCACCAGAGTGGTGGATATAACTGGAATGTTAAGGTAGAAGAGTGCAATGAGAAAGCTCATGTGGTGAAGTTAGATTTTTAAAAGGAAGATGGAAGATCTTCAAGTGTTAGTGATCCGGCATACATGGCTGAAAAGAACGATCTACCATATGAGGTAAGTAGTGAAGAGTCATGTATCATGTGTCAAAACCTAGCTGAACAAGTTAATACCTTAAATACTCAAAACAATGAATTAATAAAAGAAGTGAGCTCTTTAAAGGAAGACAATCACTACATAAGATAGAAAGATCACCAATATAATCGAACAATTAAAAGTCTTGAAAAGGATTTACAAAGTTTAAAAAACACACTTGGTGAAAAAGTTCAAGTGCTTGATCTCTCCTATGAAGTGGTTGAAGAAAAGACCAGGATAATTTCTAACAAGGATAAGGAAATAGTTGATTTCCAAGTCAAAATTGTTGAACTAAATAGAAAACTTGAACAAATCATAAATTCGTCTTTTGTCTTGGATAATGCTTTAAGTTCTTTAAGGTCAACAACCGAAATGGAGGGACTTGGTTACGTGGAATTTCCTCCTCCTTTTAATAATAATAATTATGCTTTTACACCCTCTAAGAAGCTTGACGCAGATCAGCTAAGTTCTTATCCAGGTACAGCAAGTGCCACACCATTGAAGTCCAGCTCAGGAACAACAAACTTATCCAAGTTCGATATCCCTGAACTGGTGAACTTAAGTGAGAAAGTTACATAACTTTGCTGAACATCAAGAAGCGAAGTTAAGCAACTTCGCCTCATCTGCTGGACAGAATTTAAATCAGTAAAATTTGAGAGGTTTCGCACTTGTTAAAGTTGTTAAAGGAAATATGATGGAAGAATAGGTGGGAACATTATCAAAGGAGTTCATAAAACGAAAAACTAGGTTAAACCCATTTGTTCCTCCCTATGTTAAATTATCAGATTCGGGCCCTACCTCCTTTTCTAATAATGTGACCAAAAGTCAAAAATCTACAGTGGACTCGTTGGAAAATAAGTTATGCTTTGGATGTCACATTAAGGGACACGTGGCAAGTATTTGTCCCTTGAAGAAACGACTACAAACAGAAGAAAAAGGTAAAACAAACGCCGAGGCAACAATAAACATATCACAATACAAATTCTCGCAAAATGTATGTTCCAAAAACTAACCAAAGGATTTGGTTTGGTCCTCGTTTCCATAGAAACCAACCACCATTTTTCGTGAACACTAAGGTTAATTATATTAAACAAGATTTTATAATAATCGGCCTTGTCAACCCTTTTTCAACGCTCGTGGTCATTTAATAAATTATATTAGGTCCCAAGGAACACCAATTATGCAAAGTAAAATAAGTGGACGACCCAAGACCTCAATGGCTTGGGTCCCTCATACTAATTAAGTTCTCTTTGGTGTGCAGGAACAGTCGGAGAGAGCTGTGAACAACAAGTGGGTTGTAGACAGTGGCTGTTCGATGCACATAAATGGCAACAGAGATTTGTTGTAGGATTGGAAAAGTATACAGGGAGGATGAGTTAGCTTTGCGGCTGAAAATGGCGACGCTATAAGTGGTATTGGTATTATGACAAATGGAAAGTTCAAATTGGAAAAGATCGATTCGGAAGAAGAATTGGCAATCAAGATGATGATCATTGAAGGAGAAGCTTCAATCCTCAAGATCCCAGACACGAGTGATGTTACACGAAAAACACCTAATGTGGAAACAACAATCAACTATGACTTTCACAATCCTTTCCACACTCAGACATATACTGATGAAGTTGAAGCGAACTTGGGCGAGGACTTGGTAGTTGATCTATTTCCAAACCTAAAAGTTCACAAAGATCACCCAGTCGACGACATAATTGGTAATCTGAACGACGGGGTACAAACAAGAAGGAGCATTGTAGATAATGTGTGTATTTATGTGGAGATTCAAGAGTCGTTAATCATTGATGAATGTCTTTACTCGTGCTCCATTAGTCAAGTAGAGCCTAAGAATTATCAGATGGCTCTAAAGGAAAGCTCATGGGTTGAGGCAATGCAAGAGGAGCTAGCTCAATTCAAGAAAATGGATGTATGGACGTTAATGGAGAAACCGGATAATGTTCATGCCATTGGAACAAAGTGGATGTTTTTGCGCCAATTGCAAGACTGCAGGCTATTTCTAGCCTTTGCAGCCTGTAAGGATTTCAAGGTGTTTCAAATGGATGTGAAGGGTGCATTTCTAAATGGAGAAGTTGATGAGTTGGTATATGTTGAGCAGCCACTGGGGTTTACTGATCCAAACTATCCAGACCATGGGTATCGTTTGAGCAAGGCTTTATATGGGTTACATCAGGCACCTAGAGCATGGTATGATACATTGTCAAAGTATCTTCTAGAAAATGGTTTTGTGATAGGGAAGATAGACAACACTTTGTTCATCAAGTGACACAAAAGAGACTTTCTGTTGGTCCACATTTACATAGACGACATTATCTTTGGTGCGTCAAAGGTTGAGATGTGTAGAGACTTTGAAAAGGTAATGAAGAAGAAGTTTGAAATGAGTGCATTCGGGGAGTTGACTTTCTTTTTAGGGTTGCAAGTTGATCAGAAGGAAGATGGATTGTTTATTCATCAAACCAAATATGTTTATGATATGCTTAAAAAGTTCAACATGACGGACAGTCAACCCAACGAATCTCTAGTTTGCGTAAATCATAAGCTAGGACCTGATGCAGGCAGTCCAGAGGATGTGGAAACAATAATCAACTATGACTTTCACAATCCTTTCCACACTCAGACAGATACTGATGAATTTGAAACTAATGTGGGCGAGGACTTGGTAGTTGATCTATTTCCAAAACTAAAAGTTCACAAAGATCACCCAGTCTACAACATAAATGGTAATCTGAATGAGCGTACAAACAAGAAGGAGCATTGCAGAGAATGTGTGTGTTTATGTGGAGATTCAATAGTCGAGAATCATTGATGAATGGCTTTACTCATGCTTCATTAGTCAAGTAGAGCCTAAGAATTATCAGATGGCTCTAAAGGAAAGCTCCTGGGTTGAGGCAATGCAAGAGGAGCTAGCTCAATTCAAGAAAATAGATGTATGGACATTAATGGGGAAACCAGATAATGTTCGTGCCATTGGAACAAAGTGGGTGTTAAGTGCAAGAAGTATAACAAAGGAGTAGTGATCAGAAATAAAACACGTCTGGTGGTAAAGGGTTTCAACCAACAAGAGGGTATAGACTATAATGAAGTTTTTGTGTGAGTTGCAAGACTAGAAGCCATCAGGCTATTTCTAGCCTTTGCAGCCTGTAAGGATTTCAAGGTGTTTCAACTAGATGTGAAGAGTGCATTTAATGGAGAAGTTGATGAGTTGATATATGTTGAGCAGCCACTGGGATTTACTGGTCCAAACTATCCAGACCATGGGTATCGTTTGAGCAAAGCACCTAGAGCATGATATGATACATTGTCAAAGTATCTTCTAGAAAATCGTTTCGTGAGATGGAAGATAGACAACACTGTGTTCGTCAAGTGGCACAAAAGAGACTTTCTGTTGGTCCAGGATTACGTAGATGACATTATCTTTAGGGCGTCAAAGGTTGAGATGTGTAGAGACTTTGAAAAGGTATTGAAGAAGAAGTTCGAAATGAGTGCAATGGGGGAGTTGACTTTCTTCTTAGGGTTGCAAGTTGATCAAAAGGAAGATGGATTTTTTATTCATCAAACCAAATAAGTTTATGATATGCATGAAAAGTTCAACATGACGGACATCGCACCCTATGAATTACTCCAGTTTGCGTGAATCATAAGCTAGGACCTGATGCAAACAGACTAGAGGATGTGGATCCAACCCTCTACAGCTCAATGATAGGTTCTTTAATGTATTTAACTACTTCTATACCTGACATTATGTTTGCAGTTTGTTTGTGTATTCATTTTCAGACAAATCCGAAGGAATCACACGTGAAGGCAGTAAAAAAGATCTTGCGGTACGTGAAGGGAAAGCGGAAACTGGGATTGTGGTATCCAAAAGGAGGCATTTTGGATTTGGTTGCTTACACAGATTATGATTATGGTGGGTGTAATCAAAACCGGAGATCCACCACAGGAGGTTGTCAGTTTCTGGGCGTAAGGCTTGTTTCATGGCAGTGCAACAGCAGACCTCTGTTGCGATATCTACATGCGAAGCTGAATATATTGCAGCCTCTAGTTGTTGCTCACAAGTTTTGTGGATACAATAACAAATGCGTGATTATGATCTGAATTTCACTCATACTCCTATATTAATTGATAATATTGTTGCTATATCCGTCACTAACAGCCCCGTTGAGCACAGTAAAACTAAACATATAGAAATTAGACATCATCTTATAAGAGATTCTGTTGAAAAGAAGTTAATTGTTTTAGAAAAAATCGACACGTTGGATAATTTGGCAGATCTTTACACTAAGGCATTTGACCGAACCTGCTTTTCTAAACTAATCCAACTGAATGGCATGATAAATCCCGAGTAACTAGTTTTTCTTGTTTTTGTTTGAAAAATTTAGGGAGGGTTTGGCTTTGAAAGTTGCTCACCTTGCTTTACCTGTTGTACCATTTTACTTCTCTGCTATAATTATACAAGTGTCTGTTAACTTTCCACGTGACTTCTACACACTGGACCACCATCTCCACTCTATCTCACTCTCATTTATGTTACTGAAGTGATTTATTTTATTTTTATGATTGTTTCAAATTTCAATATTGCAAAATAACCTCTCGCCGCAATCATCATTCACTTTCGTTCCTCAGCCGATCTCCGGTTCATCCCGTCATTGTTGGATGAATGTTTAAAGTTTGGTGGATGAGGTATCACTATAAATAAAAAGTCATTTAATGGCACACAAAAAGTGTCACAAAAAACCAAAAAAGTGTCACTAAAGAGCCTTGTTGGAATGAGTGACACAAAAAAAGCCCACTAGAAGAGCTACCACTAAAGCCTTTAGTGGCACTTTTTTCGTCTGCCACTACAAATTTTTAAGCTTTTAGTGGCACTTTTTTCGTATGCCTATAAGTGGCATAAAAACATTTTTTTTTATGCCATTGAAAACATTTTGGACTTTAGCGGCACTTATTTTTGTGTGCCACTACAAATTTTTTGGCTTGTAATGACACTTTCTTTTGTCTGCCACTACAACTTTTGAGCTTTTAATGGCACTTTTTCGTATGCCATTAAAAATTATTTTTGGACTTTTAGTGACACTCTTGTTTTCAACTAACACTAACAACTTTTTGAATATAAGAATCATAATATCTTCACCACAAATAAAAGTTCGATCACATTCCAAACACATAGAAAACACCTAATAACTCTCAAATCAAGACAAAATATCTAACATATAAAAAGGAAAGTAACATATTTGAATAAAACTGAAAACTTGCTCACGCTCAAACAACCTCTTTCACTATCTTTAATCTTTAGGTGAGATACCTAATAAGAAAAATAAGACTTTTAAATATGTAAACAATATGGACACTGTTGAATTATTTATATACTTTTTATTTAAATACCAAAGTGGTGCGCTAAAAGATGGGATGTTTTGTTGCATAAATGAAATATACATAAACCTACAAAATCGGTATATATCTTAAGTAAACTCTTGAGCCCCTAAAAGAAAAGTCTGCATTTGTACCTTCTTGTTTGCTGTGTTTCCACTTTGAATCAGGAAGAGTTTTTCCCAAATGAAATATATCAACCAACAATTAATAATAATTTCGAATTCCAAAACCAGATTAACTAAATTCAAAAGGCAAGTAAATGATAGAAAAACAAGACCAACATACATTTCTAGTAGATAAGAAGAGGAAGGAGAGCATGATACCATTTTCGAGAGTTGACCGTACACATGCATTAACCATGTATCCAGATATCTTAATGACTAATACATAGCCAGAAATAATGCTAGATTTTGTTAAAATTGTGTTTGACATTAAAAACATATCAAATAAAACCAATCAAACCTTGAGCTCTAGGATTCGTTGAAACTCAAAAGGCGTTCCCTCATGTAGTAGTGCACTATATGTATCTGCCACTGAGTCAACCGGGGATATAATAACTTGTACATGACATGAAAAAAACATTGCAAACAAAACTTCAAATGCAAATAAAGACTTTTTAAATAGTTTTATGAGAGAAAATGAGACACTAGGTTAATCACAAACCTTTAATAGTGCTTCCGCTTTGCTAATCTCATGACTCACAAACATTGAGTAACTAGCAGCTCCTGATCTCTGTTCAGAGCAACTTATAATAAAATAAAATTATAATAACAAAGATATTAAACTTATCGTAACAATAAAATAAAGTATATCAACATACTTGTTGAGCTCTGCTCAGATATCTGCATGAAAAAAACAGGTTATAAACCAATGGGCATGCACATCAATAATATTATAATATAAATATGAAATAAGGCTATTCATCTTGTCTAAAAAGAACGGGAAACAAACTGAAAAAAGATGGCTTCCAAGTACAGGGAGGCCACCATCTAGAATCATTTTTATGTTTGTAACATACCTGCAAATACAAAAAAAATGTAAAAAATAATGCGTTAGCAAAATAATTTTAAGTTTAATATGCACGACTCGCGATTTACTCTAATTTTAAAAAATAATGTCTTAGTGCAATACTTTTAAGTTTCATATACACAACTCACGGCTTACTCTGATTGATCTCCCACACTTTCAAGGGGTACCCCATGGTACACGTGCCATTGCAGCCATTTCAATGTCAAAATTGGTTACTAATGGGTCCAATGCTTTGGCTGTAACTGCTGAAAACTCATCTTGTACGTACAATACTATATTAAGTATAGCTATAAGAGGCAAATAATTATGATATACGTGTGTGTATTGACATAATAATAATAATACAAATTTACCTGTGCTTCTGACATATCCACCACATCAGCCAACAAAGGGTATTTTTTTATGGCTCTAAACTTGATGACCCGCTAGCAGTGGCTCGAGCCCGTGTCACATGGCAAGTGGACTCTCTACTAACTCATTTCTTCATATGAATAAAGTTTAGTTTTGAAATAATTTCACTCTATCTGCAACAATATAAAATGCCATCAAAGAAGAGATCCGTAACTTTCGAAATCAAGTTCAGTTGCAAACAAATTTGAAATAAAATTGAATAAACTGTGTTATTTAACTAACTTTTATCTACTATGTACCTTATAAATTGCACAACATATTTAGACCCAATTAGGAGTGTAAATGAACCGAGTTGAGCCCAAGCTCGACTCATTTTTGACTCACGAGAGCTCAAGCTCGGCTGAATTGAAGCTCTTTCTAGGCCTTGAGCTTGGCTCATTTCAAGCTTATTTTCTAAAGCCCGAGCTCGACTCGGTTGAAGCTCTTTTTCTAAACCTCGAGCCCTGTTCGTTTAAAGCTCGAGCTCGGATCGAGATCCATTTTTTCAAACTCAGGTTCATCTCGTTTATTATTTATTAATTAGTTTACATACACTTTTAGTTATTTATATCTTGAGAAATCACGTAACAAGCCTAAGCTTGAAACGATTTCGTGTGCAGTACCATAAACAGGCCAAAGCTCGGCTCAAGATTGTTATGGAGTTAGAACTTAAAAATACATTAGGCTTGCTACGGTTCAACAAGCCTAAACAATCTTCCCATACAAAACTCAAATTCAGGCTCAACACCTCAAATTAAAGTTGCATAACTCAAATAAATTACCTGATTCCATCCTACAAGCATGAATTATGTAACCTTCACTCCAGCATGGATGTGTTCATCAACTTGCCTAATTAATCTTTCAGCTCGATGTATTAGCATCAAAATTACACCCTAATTACCTCAATAATTCTTCAACCTATCTATATTAACTAGTTTTCCAAAATCACAATAGCAGACATCACAATTCCATAGCTAACCTACATAATCTTCCACTATCAATCAAATATTAACAAATCTAACAATTTAATCAATAGATAACAAATCATCAACAAAGCCTCTACCTTCGATGGAATACACCAAGCGACACCACGCTCCTCGATACACGTAGTTTTGAGCCCTAATTGATCCACGTTAGTCGCCACCACATATTCGCCAGGTCTCTCGCCGATAATAACGATGTCCTTCTCATCAGATCCAACGCAAATGGAGAGATGGAGAAATGGAGTTCACATGGACTCGTGGTCGGAGATGGAGAGATGGAGCATTCAAGAGCCCTAACCCTAATTTTTAGAATGTGCGTGGGATTGTTAGAAATATGACACATTATCAATGTTGTCTCCTATGCTTTTTTGTTTCTTTTTCATTTTTCATCATGACGTTGAATGGTGAAAATGCCTCTCCACTTCACTAAGGCCACTCCAAACCAGTAACACGAGCAGGGCTAAATGTTATTAGAAACTTAAATTTGTGCATATCAGCTCAATGCCATTAAAAATATGTGCCATTATACTTTTAGTGGCATAGGCAAACTGCTACGAAAATCATAGATTCGTGGCATTAAAACTAAGTGTCACTAAAATGTGTTATAAAAAATTAATTATTACATATATAAAGTGTCATAAAAACCCTAAATTAGTAGCACAAAAGCTATATGTCATTAAAAACATGTGACACTAGATCTTTAGTGGCATAAGCAAAGTGCCACTAAAATACAAAATTAGTGACACTAAAACTAAGTGCCACTAAAAATATGTAATAAGCAAAGATGACATACGCAAAGTGCCATTAAAAACAGAAATTACCATCACAAAAGCTAAATGTCATTAAAAACGTGTAACACTGTACCTTTAGTGGCATAAGCAAATTGACACTAAAATACAAAATTAGTGACATTAAAATTAAATGCCACTAAAATGTGTTATAGGCAATGATGGCATACGTAAAGTGTCATTAAAAACCTAAACTAGTGACATAAAATTTAAATGCCACTAAAAACATGTGACATTAGATTTTAGTGGCATACGCAAAATGCCACTAAAATACAAAATGAGTGCCATTAAAACTAAGTGCCACTGAAAATGTTTTATCGGCAAAGATGGCACACGAAAGTGCCATTAAAAACTAAATTAGTGGCACAAAAGCTAAGTGCCACAAAAAAATGTGTGCCACTAAATGCCTGATTATTTGTAGTGTATGTAGTACTTCCTGTAAGTCAAGTTTTGATTATATTTTCTTCAACAATAATATTTTCTGCATCATTTACAAGTAAATTGATATGTTTTTCTTAGCAGGAAATCAAAAAATATAATAATGTCAATCATAATCAAAAAGAAGAATTCAGAAGATCAATATCATGTGCTAAGGCGGTCTTCTGGTGGTAGAGGTGCTGTCACGATGGCAGATGGTGGGGTTTATTGTTGGTGGTGATAAAACGTATAAGATGGTTTCGTTTTTGTACATAATAGTCTCAAATGCTATAAATGAATGTTAATCATCATCTAATGTCGTGGTAACGCTTAGACGTCTATTTGCTTACGGTTTGACACCCCTCTCCCCCGCAACGCGGGGGGTCAAGATCCTAGTTAAAAATAAAAAAAAGGGGTTCCTTGTTATGTTATATCTGGGAAATAATATAAATCTTCGTGTGAACAGTGAGATCAACACCGTACGACATTGTAGCAGAGACGGACAGACTCTGTCATCCATGTGTCGGTAGACTCAGCCCAAGAGATGAAAAGTTGGTCTGACCGTTGACTTGTTGGAACCTAATTGAACTTGTTATGTGTTAGATCTTGAGATTATAAGTTCATTTAAAATTATTACATTTGGTTCACACTTAAATATACTTATATTTCCAGACCCATGAAGATCACATACTTTATATATTTGATATGCAATGTTTGCTCAAATTAGTAACATGTTGGTATCAAATCACCAACTAGTTCATCCTTTTTTAGCAAAAGTCTCTTGTGTAGACATGATTAAACAAATTCATACAATATTTTGAAAACCATGTCACATTCATACAAGATAAACATGTAAACTTTAGAGGAAAAACTTGTTTTAGTTGTGTTAATAGCCTTCCTTCTATGATTTTATGCATTATTTTGTGGGTGATCTATCATACAAGATTTCAAGTCTTGTAATATGTCAAGAGAATAAAAGAACAAAAGGGGTAGAAGCTCACTCTGATTAAGGAAAGAGGAGATAACAATATAGACATATGTAAGAACAAGTAGAGATCTTCAAGTTCCTAGCTCCAAATCCTCGCTAGTCTTCGTTCTTGCCGTTAGATCTCCATCTTCATAACTTGTAGGCTTGATTTGCACTTGAATCATGAAATGTAAGTTGAAAAATGGATGAAGATGTGTTTGTGTGTGTGTGTGTGTGTATGTTGGGCCGGTTACAAAGGAGGAAGAGAGAGAGAGAGAGAGAGAGAGAGAGAGAGAGAGAGTTGTTTGGAACTTTTGAAACAATGAGATTGAGTGTAAGAAATGTGATGTCTTTATGTGTTTGTGTAGGAGGAGACATAAACTTCCTAGGGAATACAAGATAGAAGAAAGTTTTACAAGAGGGAGGGGTCCCTTTGGGGACATACAACCAAGAGGGATGGGTTGGGGGTTGGTTTAGTTTTTTTACTGGTGTTAGCATTCTAGTTAGTTTGGTTTAGTTGGTTAAGGCCTCTGGTTCACTTGGTTTTTATTTATAACTTGTTTAGGATGTAATTATAACTAGGTGTGGTAATACGTAACTAGTTGCCTAGTAATATGTTTCATGTGTCTTACATGGGTTATACACACATTATACAAGTTTGATCATGTGTAGATAGAATTTTTGACATAATTAAGATCATGCATTTACGATCATGCGGGCCATTTGTTGTGTATTAGACGATATAATGTGAGATTTCAGTGCATGATATATTGTTTGAGTGTTATGGATCAATGGACTCCATTTTAAAAGTTTATATTACTCTGGGAAATTTGTATTCGTGATGCGGTAATTCCCTAAATTACCTAATGTATGATCAATAGTGATGTGTATGGCTTTGCTAAATCCTAAATGATCTAATTAATTCAAATTAAGTCGAATATGAACTTGTGACATGAAATCACTTTTAAAAGTGTCAATTGTCACAACAACTTTGGACAATCGGTTTTGGTATCTTAATTATATTTAATCATCCCCCACTGGAAATTGTACTAGGCAGTGTTGTGAATCACATCATCTAGAAACTAAACCGTTTCAACAGCAAACTACCAAAATGTTTACTTAAACCTTCTGTTGGACCGTACCACAGTGTCAAATTTTCCGGTAAATTTTGTAGCTGACCCGCTTATGAATAAAACACGAATTTGTGACCCAAAATAAGAACCCGTTAACAAACAAATAACCTTTTGATAAATCTGAAATCCCAAATTTGGACCACTTAACACAAACTCAAATATGAACTTAGTTAAAATTAAATTTCCAGCAGCAAACTTCTAACACCTTGTAGTTTGACTTCTAAAAGTCAAACTGTCAAACCAATTGTATAAAGACCAGAATTCTCCTTTTCGACCTTTAAAACCCCGAACCGATCATAATCCGCAGTTACTGGACACACCTGCTGCAGTCCGTTAACTCTTTCAAATAATTACAAAAATTCCCCTGCTGTTACCAAAATACTGTTGTTTCTGAAACTAGAACCGAAAATACCCTATATTTGAATCGTATGATATTGACTTATCAGAACCCATGAAACAAGAATCAATTGTTTTGTCTACAATCTATCATGGAAGACTTGTTCACATAATCTTTTCGATCTACTTTTCGAAGTAATATGCAAAATAGATATTTGTTGCCTTGATCCAAATTTTTATATTGATCATAAGATATCTATAGGCATGTTTGGGTTTGACTTTGAGAACAACTTATTGGCTTAGGTTTTTCGAAAAGGCATTCTAAAAAGTCATGATTTGTGGTTTTAGAAAACAACTTTTGACCTTATCAAAAAGCTAAAATAAAAAAAAACTTTAAGAATTGCCAAACATTTTTTAAACTTATTGATTTTTTGGAAAAACATACAAGCCAATAAATTGTTTTCAAACCCAATTCCATATATGCCCCATATCTTTTTAACTATAGAGTATTTTAAAACATCAGGACAAAAACACACACACACACTCCTTGGATCTCAGAATCAATATTTGTGATATTGTAGAATAATAATTATACAAGTGCCAAATGGTTTATTACAGCCGGTATTAAGATGTGTGAGAGTGAGTTAGTTATACATGAGATTTAATGTTAGGTCGTGCTTTGCCATAGGGCTGGTTATTATGCGAGTGAGTGTTAAAATTTTCCATGCTAGATATCAAAGATATGTTCTCATGTGCCCAACCCGTAAAAAAGATAAAAGACAATTATACTGAAATGTAGTAAAAAAAACGGAAGCTTCAACCACGTATACGTGTGTGCTTCAACGTGTTGTACATTATCACCTAAGGCTCATTTCTAAAAAAGGATTGAACGTAGATAAAAATAAAGACATCGTAGCAGGACGTGGAAATTGAAAGGATACTAGAATTGATAAAAGTCATATAAATGATTGTAACATCTATGAATTTGAAGATACATAAAACACTTAATAACTTTATAAGGACACATTAAAAGCTTTTATTACTATTAGGCCACAAGGAGTTCTCCCAAATTTTTCATTTTTCTTATTTTATCATGCTTGCCACGTCAGTGTTACATCAGTTTTTTTTTTTCATTTTTCCCAGTTTCCTCTCATTTTGTTCCAAGCAACGCCTTGTCGTCCCATTTTGTAGCAGCGTTCTCTATTTTGAGTTATTTTTTAAAGGGATATTGGTTTTTAATACTCCTAATTTTCACCCATTGGCTGATACACACCTAACTTTCAATTTGTTACCCACAATTCCCAACTTTCACCCTATTTATTTCTGGCAGTCCTGAACTTAGCGGACCCTAACTATGTTAGTTTCTAGCTAACGTGGCATTTTTAAACACATGTGGCATGCTTACGTTTAAAAAAATAATTCCATATAATATACCACCACCCACCTCCACCGCCTATGGCCAGCCACCACCAACCTCCACTTAATTTGAAGCCTTAGTTTCACAAAATCAGTTCTTCCTCTTTAGATTATTACCAGTTCTTCATCCGTTGGATGAAACCAGAAACCAAGCCGAAAGCACTTCGTCTACTATCTTGACTCAGAACCCATCAAAATCAGGACAAATTGGTACCTTTGTTTGCTATATTATTGATTGATTGACAGAATTTGAGTGGTGGATTGGAGTAATTGGTTAATCGGAGATGAATTTGGGATTTTAGTTCTTGTACTTTTTCCATCGTATTCTTTTATTAACCTTTATATTGACAATATTGTATCGAACAAATATAATTTATCGTGATAATCAACTTAATTATTTATGTCTCATAGGTTTTAAGTTTGATTTTTTACCTGTTGATTCAAATAGGAGAATTGGAGGAAACGTGGAAAAGAATGAATGAATTGAGACCCCTAATTTGAGATGAATTGTGGTTATGTTGTTACAGTTTTATAGGGGGTTTATGTGGTGTTGCATGTGGAGGTGGTGGTTAGGGGTGTTCAGGAAATCTGAAATCTGTAAAAAAAACCGAAATTCGTACCGAAACTCAAATAAACTGATCCGAATTCTTATTCGGATCAGATCAATCCGAATATCCGAATAACTAATTCGGATATGAAATTTTAAAAAACTCGGATTATTCAGATATCTGTTTAATCCGAATAAAAAACATGTTTTTAGTGATATTTTCCGGTTTGGTATATTTATTAGACTATTATTTGAAGTTTGAACTTTTAATTTGTGCTAAGAGTAATTGGTATTTTTTCGGTTTGTATGTTTATTGTAATTCAAAACAATTAAATGTTAGGAACAAAAAATTAGAAAACATTTTTAGGTTTATTTTGGATTATTCGGATAATTTCGGATTATTCGGATATTATCCGAATTCGATCATAATTGAATTCGGATATTCGGATGGGATAGGAATATTCCTAATTCGGATCGGATCGGATTTCGGCAAGGTCCAACAATTTTCAAATCCGAATAACCTGAACCGAATAAACTGAATAATCCGTTATCCGATCCAATGAACACCCTTAGTGGTGGTGGTGGGGGCCGACCATAGGTGATGGAGGTGGTGTGGTTGTATATTATATGGAATTAGTTTTTTTAAGATATTTTCACACAAAATGTCACGTGTGTTAAAAAATATCACGTCAAAAAGAAAACTAACGGACTTGAATTTCATTAAATTCAGGAGTGTCATAAACAGATAGAGTGAAACTTGGAAGTGGTTGGTAACAAATCGAAATATGGGAGTGGTATTAACCAACGTATGAGTTGGAGTATTAGAGACCAATATTCATTTCGTAAATAAAAAACCAATTATTTTTAAATTAAACTAATATTAAAGAACATGTAAAAACAAATTAAATGATCAATTAATTCAGAAATTAAATAGCAATAAAAATGTAAGTAACTATTTAAATGGTTCAACTACCTAGTTGAATATAATTGAAAATAATTAATAACTTAAAAGACATTAAAAATAATTTACTTAAAAAGTTAAAGCATCATAAATAGTAAAGGTAATGAAATTGTTTTTAGCGTGAAAGTGTATTTTAGTTTGAACTTTTTTTTCTTTGATTTAGAATAAATTGAGAGAGTATAAATATGTAAGAATGTTGACCAAATTGAGTGATATATATATATATATATAATAAACAATAATGATGGTTCAACCACATATCCCTTAATTAGCCTAATAATTTACCAAGTGTCACCCCTATCTTTTCATCTTGAATTCTTAATTATTTTATTAATATAAATCATTTAAAACATTCCATAACTTGTTTATTTATCCCTATCACATCAAAGCACCAAAACACCACCACCACCACCACATAATATTTAACTTTAAATAAATGAAAATGGTTCTTTCACTTTCCGACTATAATTATAACTTGTATTATATTCTAAAAAAATTATAATAATAACATGGTTAAAAGCTTAGAAACTAATTTTTATATAATCTTACCATCTTATGTGTTTTATTAACATTTGTTTATTTCACATAAAAAACAAATGTTTAAATGTTACAAGTTTTGGATAACCATTCAACAACAATAATATTCATTGTCGGCCATGCAACATGCTCATCTGCATCAAATCTATATAAATACATTAGAGGAAAATACATGTGAATATGACCAAAATATCTTGCAGTCGATGTTATCCAAAACCTATATTGGTTTCATATTGTTTGAGATGTTTTATTGTTTTGAAATAGTGAAGCGGATTTTTATATTTAAGATAATATTTTTTATGTTTTAAAGTACTTTTTCAGTTTTTGTAGATTAGTATTGTTTTAAACTCTTAGTATCCGGTGTTTTGATTATATTTTTTTTTTTAATGTTAAACACAAATATTAGATGCATTGTTTTATATGATAATATATTTATTTAAACTTTGAGTACAATTTATTTAAGTATTTATATGAATTGTATCAATCTTTTTTTAAACATCGTTATTCTTAAAAATATAAATCCTTATATCAAATTAATATTAGTACTAAAGAATTTATGTTTTTAGTAACAATCGTGTGTTATTAATAAGAAAAGTTGGTTAAATAATTTTTAAACATTATATACAAGGAAAGCTTTTAGAGATTTATGTCGCACTTTTATATATTAACACTAGGGGTGTGTGCGTGGTACGGTTTGGTGTGCTTTTTTTGCTAAAACCAAACCGAAAGCAAAAATTCGGTTCTTGGAGTTTTTGAAACCGTTCGGTTTCGGTTTTGTTTGGTTTTCTCTTTGCTTTCAGCTCGGTTTCAGTTTTTGCCATTTGAACATGCAAATTTTAGGCCTAAAGAAAGTTGACAAAAAATAATGAATTTAGGTATAAATAGTTTTGATGAATTTATGTATAATAGTTTTGTTAATTGTAAATAATAGACTATTATATATATGATCAATAATATTTGAGTTACATATATATTAAATAATAATAAATTATTTAATATAAAATATAAACAAACAAAAATTTAGGATTTCGGTTTAGTTCGATTTTTTACATACAAAACCAAAACCGAACCGTGAGTGCGGTTTTTACAAAAAATTTCGGTTTTTTTGGTTTTCGTTTTGGTTTCGGTTCGGTTTTGGTTTTTTGGTTTTTGCCATTTAAGCTTGAAAATTATAGGCCTAAAAAAGTTGGAAAAAAATAATTAATTTAGGTATAAATAATTTTGTTAATTGTAAATTAATAGACTGTTATACATTTGATCAAAAATATTGGAGTTACATATTTATTAAATTCTGATAAATTACTTAATAAAAAATATAAAAAAAACAAAAGTTTTGGAATTCGGTTTAGTTCGGGGTTTTCGGTTTTTTTACATGAAAAACCAAAACAGAACCGTGAGTGCGGATTTAAAAAAAACATTAAACCAAACCGTCAGTTTTTGTTTTGGTTCGGTTTTTCGGTTTGGATTATTCGATTAATTCGGTTTCGGATCGGTGTTTTTTTTTGTTTCTTGGACATCCCTAATTAATACTAGAGATGGAGTCAATCTTCTAATACTCAATGAAGAGTAACTACAAAAATGTTGTATATGAAGAAATTTTTAGAGATTAATGAAAATTAACATCTAATTTTCTTTTCTTTTTTTAATTTTATGAAAATTTTATTGTATTCAACATTGTAATACATATTCATATTCATTCATCTAATACCATATTAGTACAAGTATTTCACATTTGTGTCGTTCTTTTGTTAATATAGTTTATCCGACCCGTGTATACACGAGTATTTAACCTAGTATATATATATATAGGATTAGGTTCATTTCAGAAGTGTTTCTTAGTGCGAAAAGAGATTTTAACCGGTCACATTATTTCATTTTAATTTTTGATTATTTAAATAAAAGGGTATATTAGTAAAATATGATTTACTATGTTTTTGGTAACTAATAGTAATTAAGCTACATGTAAGTTACAATGTATTGCTTTTATATTCATTAATATTTATACAATCTTTAATTCCACTTTTCCTAATTAATCAATCTGCTATACTTTAGATATTGTTGCAAAGTTGAACATTATCGATTGAATTTGGGTTATTAGTTTGATCAAATAATTTTAATATTGCTACTACATTAACCTAGCGATTTTGTATTCCCATTTTATTATTGTATTTTACACAAATTAAACCTAAGAAGAGAAACTAATTTTGCCTCCATCACCCAAATCAAGATCCAAATATTTGTATGTACGTGATTATTAAAAAAATTACATGTGCGATTTTGCTTGTCCCACATACCAAACAAAAAAAATTACACAGTATCATTAAAAAATCGAACCCATACTACACAACATATGAAACTTGTATGTACGTGATACACTTTGTGAATGTATACGTATATATGTAGGCTCGTAGGTACGTCCACACGTGGGATGTAGGTGCGTACGTACGTACGTAGGCATGTAGGGTACATCCGCATGTAGGGACATACATATGTAGGCACATAGCTAGGTCGCCTGCACGTAGTGACGTAGAATGTATGGACATCTGTGCGTACGTATGTATGTACGTCTACACGTGGTATGTACCTACCTGCGTGTGTATGTATGTACGTACGTACGTACACTTCATAATGATACAAGATATTTTTACCAGTTCACCACCATTAACTCTTGCAAATAACAATAAATGCATTATCCATCAAATTAGATGAAGCATTGTAAACCTTGAAAACGAGTATACCAATAAATGATTTTCCAAATATATACTTAATTGTGGCTTTAATTGAGGGAGACTAGAGCTGCACGTTTCTTTTAGGTGATGGTACACCAAAATCACTAATATACCTTTTTGGTATTAAAGTTCAATAAAATGGTGAAACAAAAATTACAAGAATGCCATTTTGAGTTATGACCATTGATCAAACAAAATCAATGGATGAGATTCACTTCTCGCACTTCTCGCTGTAATATCACTTCTCGTAAGATCCATCCTATATATATATATATATATATATATATATATTTGAGAACCGCTTTGAATTTTAAGAACTCGAAAAAACTCAACGTAACAACTTTTTTTTTGAATTTTTTTTACACATGTGTAATACGTAAGTGTAAATAATGTACAAAAAATTACGGTAATTTTTTACACACCGATTAAACTTTTTACACATATGTAACTAAAGTTTAAACTTGTGTAATCAACAAAAATCTGTATTCTCTCTCCTGATTCATTTTTTAATCAAATTTAATCTCAGCCACATATTCTAACTCATTTAATTAAATGTGTGTTTTAAAATTAAGTTCTTACAACTCATCAAGTTCTTAAAAAATATCTCCCCTATATATATATATATAAACACACCGTTAATTAAAGTGTCTTTCTTTCTTAAATAGTTGGCCATATCACACGATACCATCCGCAAGAAACTGGTTACCAATAACCAAATCCCATGAAAAACTCCTTAATTATAATTACAACTTATAAAATTATTAAATGCATCTTTTTTATGATTATGAAAAAATTGCATGAAAATGCATCACGTATTCGTATGAATATTACATTAGAAAATATAAATTGAACTTATTAAACTATTTAATTTAATAAATAATTTTTTTTTAATTTAATCATTTAATTTCTATTATTTAGTTGTATTTCTTTTAAGTTTCCTGTGCATCATGGGTTCTAAAGCTAGTAATTAAATATTCGTTAACACAAGTTTTAATAGTAATGTAGATTAGAGGTGCACACACCGGTTTAAAACTCAAAACCGGTTTGGGTTGAAACCGGTTCGGTTTGGTAAACAAAAGTCAAAACCAGTTTATGATCGGTTTCGGTTCGGGTTGAAACCGGTTTCTCGTCCAGGTTACGACCGGTTTCGGTTCGGATTTTGATCGGTTTCGATTCGGGTTTTGAAAGGTTTTTGCCCGGTTTTGAGGGAGAAATTTACAAACCAGTTCCAAACCGACGGTTTCAATCGGTTCCAAACCGATTTCTACATAATCGGTTTCAAACCAGTACTCAATTTCGATTAAATTTTTGGGTCGGTTCGGTTAACCGTTTTATTTGCCCACCTCTAGTGCTGTAGTATGTAGATTAGTGGATGATATCAATTAAGCTGGCCTTAACTTTTTTAATAAGCACATGTGGATCTCCACTGATCACCACTATATATAGAAACCCATGCAACCCTTTGATCATGAAACTGTGTAGTATACATATATATCACCCAATTAAATCTTTAATTCAATATGACAACCATGCAAGAGGAGGCTATTCGTCCCATTGCAAGTTTCCCTCCTAGTGTCTGGGGTGATCAGTTTCTTGTATATGATATCTTCGTTGATATATGTATATAAACAAAATTCATTTATTTATAGAACTTGCATATGTGTAAATTATGTACCGGAGTGTGTAAATCATTTGCATGTGTATTTTCTACACATATATAACTACATATGAGCTAATTAACGTTTGAAAAATAATAGTCATATGAACACAAGTTAGTTTAATTGTTCTTTTTATGAACATAATATACACATCTGAATGTAAAAAGTGAAAGTTGTTAAACAATATGAATTATTGCTAGAAAAGTTTTAACTATTTAGCTTTGTTCTTTTAGTTTTAGCAATAGTAGTGTGTGTGTGTGTGTGTGTGACGGTGTCACATGTGTAGGCGAAGCAAGAAGAAGGACATGAAATTGAACAAGTTGTACAAGAATTGAAACATCAAGTGAAAAAGGAAATATTGGCATATTTATATGTTCAGGAGGAACATGTAAATTTATTAAAACTTGTTGATGCCATACAACGACTTGGCATAGCATATTACTTTGAGGAGGAGATTAACAAAGCCTTGCAACATGTTTATGAAACTTACGGAGATAACTGGAACGGTGGTTGCATTTCCCTTTGGTTTCGGCTAATGCGACAACAAGGCTACTTCGTGTCATGCGGTGAGTGGCATAACTAATGTAATATACTAAACTTATTGCAATGAAAATTTATGATAACGGCTTTATCAATTTAACAGATATTATGAACAACTATAAGGACAAAAACTGAGCGTTTAGTGAGAATTTAACCAATGATGTCGAAGAAATGCTTAATCTGTATGAGGCATCGTTTCTAAAGGTACCGGGAGAAGTCATACTCGATGATGCTCTTACTTTTACAAGAGCTTGTCTTGATGACATGGCAAAAGATCCTCAATTGGTGGAGAATATGTTTTCTAATGTAATACAAAGAACACTAAAACAACCTCTGCGAAAAAGATTGCCGAGACTGGAAGCGGTACACTATATACCTTTCTATCAACATCAAGCATCTCATAACGAGTCTTTACTAAAGCTTGCCAAGTTAGGGTTCGATTTGCTAACGTCATTGCATAAGAAGGAGCTTAGCCAACTTTCCATGTACAATCATATAACCCCTTCTCTTGCTTAATTCATCAGTATCAATATATGTTCAAATTATATATTTTCTTAAAATTTTTACATGTGCATTGGTGCATTGTAGGTGGTGGAATACGTTCGATGTCCCAAATAATTTCTCCTATGCAAGAGATAGATTGGTTGAAAGCTACTTTTGGGCACTAAGCGTGTATTTTGAGCCTGAATATTCCCACTCAAGAATTTTCTTGACGAAAATAATTGCAATGGCTACCGTTCTAGATGATACTTATGATGCTTATGGTACCTATGAGGAGCTTATGATCTTTACTGATGCAATTGAAAGGTATATATTACTAGTTTTTATCCCCAATATTACGAGGTTGTTTTATATTATTTGTTTCTAATATTTATTTATTTTTTAATTTTTATTTTTTAATTGCATGGAATTTAATAATATATTTATGGTTTTATGATAAATTGTTTTACAAATAAATGAGATGTTATAACCCGGTTTAAAAGCTATATGGGTTTGATGAGACCCAAGACCCCTTTATTCTTTTACTATAAAATTGGTTTTTTAATTATAAATAATATATATCTTCTTTTAAATAAATCAGATATTAATTTTTAGTATATCTCTAATTTATAGGATTTTTATAACAAATATTTGGTGAGATTAATTTTTATTTAATGAGATGTTATAACTCATTTAAGAAATAGCTGGGTTTGATGAGACCCGTACCCGTGAATTCGGGTCAAATACATGAGAAGTCTCCATTTAAAAATCAAGCAAATCTGTGACTTCGAAAAAAAAAGGAGCGACCACATCGCGACACGTAGGATTTTTATAGTTTCATTTATATATATTATAGATATGCATGTCACAAGCATATAGGCTAGTAATATTCCACCGTTGGAATAAAAGGAAATTTTCTAACTTATTAACAACTAGCTTTTGAACCCGTGTATTATACGGGATTTGTCAAATAATAAAAATAAAAGATCCATTATTTGAAAGAAATGAACAAAACTAAAGGTAAAAATAAAATATATAGTACAGACAATAAGAAGTCTAGAATCTCAAATTTACAAAATCGATTTTATATATATAATATTTGCATAAATTGTTTTGACTAATTACCCATGGATAACTATGATGAATGAGATGAAATATTAGAAAATTAGAATGAAAATTATAACTCATTTCTCAAAATTGTTTTGTCCCATAACCTATGGATTGTTAGAATAAATAAGATGAGAAATTAAATAATTAAAAATGAAATTATAACCCATTGCCAAAATTATCTTAATCCATGACCCATGGATTGTTAGGTAGAATTAAATGAGAGATTAGAAAATTGGAAAGGAAATTATAACTCATTTGTCAATATGGTTTTTCTCCATAAGACCATAACCCATGGATAAGTCAAATGAATGAGAAGAGAGATTAGGCCAAGAATGAATGTGAGATTGCCACATCATCTTCATTATTTCCTTTTATTAGTATAGTTAGATTAGATTGATAATATTATTCAATTCACGCATAGGTGGTCAATTATGTGCTTGGATGTGCTTCCAGAATACATGAAGCTATTATACAAAATGGTAATGGATGTTTACAAGGAAATGGAGGAAATCATGGAAAAGAATGGAAAACAGCATCATCTTAAATACTGGAAAGACGCGGTAAAGTCTCCATGCCTTCAATTGTTTTTGTTTTTTTCCATTTTATCACCTTATTTGTTGGCTTAATTGTTGTTTGACCCAAGAGGAAGATACAATCGTTTTAAAGGGTGGAAAGCCCAAGTAGCTACAACAAGTTGGTTGTGCCGTTGTGACCTTGTGGGGTTAAGGGGTGAATAGGTGTTTAATGGGTTTCTAATTGACCAAGTTAGAGTTATTTAAATATCTTGTTAGCTAAGTTGAGTTAATATTACAAATACATAATCAACCCTAGAGTTATGTAGGAGAGTTGTAAACTTGTAATAGAGATTTTCTTGAGTTATATTTCATCTGAAGTATAATATTGAGAGTTGTCCGATTTTCATATTTGTATGTTTATCATTTGATTTGTATCGATTTACTCCTTGATTATTTTCAATTTTAGACGAAGGAATACATCAAAAGTTACATGACTGAAGCCAAATGGGCACATGAAGGGTATATACCAACAATGGAGGAACACGCATCAGTTGCATTCATCAGTTGTGGCTACAAATTCGTTCTAATATCAAGTTTTGTTGGCATGGGTGATATAGTCACAAACGATACATTCGAATGGGCCCTCACTTTTCCACCTCTTGTTAAAGCATGTTGTGCGGTTTGTAGGTTTCAGGATGATATAGTTAGCTACAAGGTACATCCAATCTACCATTGAAAGCAACATATTTAGTTAACCTCCATGTACGTGTGAAGATATATTGAAAACCTTATATACTTTACTAACACTTGATCAAACTATCCAAGTGTAGGAGGAGCAAGAAAGAGAGCATGTTGCATCTAGTATTCATTGCTACACAAAGGAATTTGATGCCTCTGAGGAACTTGCCGTTGATTTGTTCCGCCAAAAAGTCGAAAGTGCATGGACTGAAATGAATCAAGAGTAGCTTATGTGCAAAGATGTTCCTATGCAGTTAATTGTGCAAGTGATCAATTTGGGACGTGTAATGGATCTCTTGTTTAATCATGAAAATAACTTCACACATGTCACGGAAGAACAAATAAAGATTATAAACTCTCTTCTGGCTGACTCTATGAGTAAATGAGCTCAATGGTGTCGTCATGGTGTAATCTTTGAACAAGATCTTAACTTCTTTGGTGTGGAGTGTTTAAATAGTTACTACTTATTTTGTTTTAATGTGTGTATTTCAGTGTTCGAGTTGCTCCGGTGTGGACTGTTCTGTGTGTTCGTAGTTACTTGTTTTAACGCCTGTAATTCAATGTTTGAGTATTTAAGCGTGTTTCATGCTTTCATAAATTAGACAAATAAAACGTGGCAAGTCTCGTATTCATTGATGCATATATTTTAATTGACAAGCTGATACGAGTTGTGTTATTATCAACCCAAAGGTGTAATTAAGTGTGAATAACGATTTGAAACAGGAACACCATTTAGTAAAATGTAATCTCGTAAATGAACCGAACGTTCAGTGATCCGTTCATGAATCGTTTGGCGGGAAGTACGTTTATGTTCATTTATTTAATAAGCGAACGAACATGAACACATATTCCGTTGGTTCATTTATGTTCATGAACATTCATTTATGTCTGTTTATTTATGTTCGTTTATGTATTAACGGAAATAATTAAATATTATCTGGATGAGTCATCTACGTAAAGATTTTATATTTGTTAATTTGTGTTAATTATTATATATGTTTATGTTTGTTTGCGTTCATTTACATCTCTTCATGTATGTTTATTTATGTTCGTTTATCTTTGTTCAGTTATGTTCGTTTAAATTTTAAACAAGCGAACATAAACGAACACAATTTTCAACTTTAAAATAAACGAACATGAACATAAATATTTGTTCGATGAAGTGTTCGTGTTCGTTCAAAGTTAAAGTGTTCGTGTTCGTTCAAAGTTAAAGGAACGAACACGAACATACCCTTGTTCTTGTTCGTGTTCGTTTGATTTATTTACAAACTTGTATTATTCACATTGATGAATACATATGTCTCAATCTTTAGTCTCTGCCGATTTTATTTGTGTTCGTGAACCGTTCGTGAACACATTCATTTTATTAATAAACAAATATGAACATAAAATCTCGTTCGGTAAGTGTCTATGAACCATTCGTGAATACATTATTTCCTTAACAAACGAATTAACATAAACAAGAGTACAAGACCTTGTTCGTGTTTGTTCGATTCGTTTACAACCTTAAAGATAAAACGAGATGGCTAGTTGGAAAGTTTGTTAAGAAACTTGGTTGCCTTTGAGGAAACCAATTTTATTCACAAAGAAATTAGTGAGTGTTGTGTGTGTAGATACATGAAACGAGAAGAAGAATAAGAAGAAGGAGGAGCAAATTGGGAGAACCAGGATTCATCTTTATTTATAGTCGCAAATATATTATTATACAGTAATAAATAAAAATTATTATTGTGTCACATGACACCTAATTGTCCTATTTTTTGCCAAGTGTTATTATTATTGTTCAACTTTGAAAGTAATAAATATCTAATTAAAATAATTAATAAATATTTTAAACATTTTATATTAATTATTTATTTATAATTTTATAGTAGTAAATAAAGTAAAAAAAACAACTAGAAATAAAAGAACGCATGTATAACTTTTGAAACTCATTTTAGTGTGTGTAAATTTATGTTGTATTTTTTTAGTTTATTAGTGACCGATTTAGAATGTGCCACGATTCGTCTTTACTCTAAGCAATACGAAAATGATTCATCTCATTTGATTATTTTTTACTATTAATACTATATAATAAACTTTTTTATATGTATTGATAACTTTTGTTAAAGTGACATAATTCAACACTCAAGAAGAATGGTGGATTGATGATGAAGCATACCAGTACTTTTTCTTTCAGGTCTAATAATTATGTGCATTTTTTTTAGTTAAGTGTTAATTGATAGTGAAATTCATTGTGATTATTCATTGTCACAAACAGTGTTGTAAAAGTCGGATTCCAAGGCCTTGGAATCAGCGATTCCAAGGTCCTCGGATATCAACCTTGTCGCCTTTTCCCAACTCGGCCACAATTACTCGCCATGATAAAACTCGGTCAAAAGTCGGAGTACTCGGGATTACTCGGCCTCCAAGGTCAACTCGGCCAATTTTTTTTTCTATTTTTTTTATTTTTTTATTTTTTAGTAAAAAAATTAAAAATAAAAACAAAACATGAATTTTTTGAATTATGTTTTTTTTTTTCATATGAATTATGCTTATTTACATTAATTATGCTTAACTTAACATATATATAATATCCAATAATTATTTTATGTTATATTTATCATGTCCGAGTACAAGCCGATTACTCCCCAAGTACTCCGAGTACTCCCTACAAGGAGGTCGGCCGCCTAGGGACCGCCTAGCGAGTTTTACAACATTGGTCACAAACTTGCATCAACTAGAATTTCAGACCAAGCTGATATGATATAGAAAATGAGTTGTTTTAATCTCTAAAATACAGTGATGTCATGGTGAGTTTTGTTTCCTTGATTCCATTTAATTCATGAAGCAAAAAATTTATATCTTAGAATAGTATCCTAGTGGTGATGGTATTGTGTTGTCTATTATAGGCACAACACTCAGTTTTTTTTTGTTTTTTTTTATGTTTTACAAATTAAGGTCATAAAGTATACATAACTATTATAAATGATTTGAAAATGGTTGTAATTATGGGTCTTGCAAATCGATTTTATACAAAATCATTGTAAGGAGTAAGATCATGTGTTCGAAATACTAATATGTTTGGTTTAAAAAGGCACGTCTCAAACGTGAGGCGGTTAAGGCGATTTAAATAAAACGCCTTATTTTACGTAAGGCGACAGTTTACATGAGGCGGCGCTTTAAGTCGGAGGCGGCGCTACATGAAGAAATAGGCCATAACAGGGTTAGATTTACAGTTTACTTACCTGGAGATGGATAATATGTGGATAAAAAGGCTGGGGAACTTTAAAGACGATAAAGAAGTTTGGTAGAAGGTGTCGGCGGAAGTATGAAACCCTTTTTTTTACCGTTAAGTATGAAACCCTAATTCTCTAATATTGTTCTATTTATATAATCTTATTTATTATAAATTGGCTATTAAATATATACAGAATTAAGTTTCCTTCTTTAAAAAAATTATCTCAATTCTCTTCTATAATTGAGGAAATAACTTTTTTTGAACGGCACTTGAGGAGATATTTTTATCAGAATTAAGTTTCCCTTAGATTATAAATCTAATTTTCTAGTAACTTATATAGTCACAAATTGTGCATAGTTCTTTTTTATATATATATTTTTGGTATTTAGGTATTTAAAACATAGTAAATACTATTTTAAAAATATTAATAAATATTATATAATATACCACGCCTTGCTTACGTGAAGCTTTCGTCTTGCGCTTAAGGCGATCACCTTATTTTTTGAGACCAAAACGCCTCGCCTCACTTAACGCTTTTTTAAACCAAGCTAATATGTCTATTTTAAGTTGGTTGTATATTATTTTGATTTGTTTGTGTTATATCTTCTAACAAGAATCTCAAAATTGTTTGATATATGGGAGGAATGATGGTTTGGTTTTCAGTGAGATACTTATTTGATATAAATAAAATCTTTGCAACAGTTTTTTACTCTGATTTACGTAATGAGTGATGTACATATAATTATACATCTTTTCGTTATCAAATAATCTTTAAAAACTGAAATTTCTATCTAAAAACATAGCATAAAAGGCTACTTATCATAATAAAACATAATTTCAGGTGAAACCAAGCCCCAAACGAAGATTCAAGCAAAAAGACGAAGAAAAACACAAGAAAACAAAGAAACACGCCCCTATGCCTCAAGAAACACACCCCTATGCTTCTGACACAAGAAAAGACAAAATCTGGAAACAAAAGCACGGGGCCGTGCTCATCATGCACGGGGCCGTGGACGAGAATGCAGAAAAGACAAAGAAGAATTGAGCACATGTCACTAAAAACCACGGGGCCGTTGCCACCTCACACAAAAGACAAAACAAATCTGGCAAATGTCATAGAAAGGCACGAGGGCGTGCTCATCAAGCACGGGGCCGTGCCTCACCATCCAGATTGCCTATAAATAGTGGCTCATGTTGCACTCATTTGGTGTGCCTTGAAAAGAATTCTCTCCGGTTTTCACTTATAAAAACACACACTAACACTCACTTTGAAGATCAAGTGAAGAGTTTGATGGTTTGGAGGTCATCACCACTAATCATCATCATCAACCATCATTACCATCATTAAGAAGAAATATTCATCTACATTTGGTTAGATTGTTCCAAGTTTAATCATGTATTTGTTATTATCAATCATCGATCTTAATGTTTATCATCATGCTCATTATGAGCTAAACTCCTTTTACCATCTAAAATCTATGAAGAAGCTTTGTTTTACTTGATAATTAATCAAGACATATGATGTAGTCTAGTAAAGTACATGGTTATATTACAATTATCTTTTGATGAGAAATGTTTCACCATCTTAAATTACTAATTCAAAGTTGGTGGTTGTCAATCTTATTGGCAATCGTTCATGATCGATTCATGTTCTTGAAAGATAGAAATACTTTGATACACTATCGAAACATGGATCCTTATATTGTACTTAGAAATGATGAGATATAAGTTATGGTGTATTTTTCTAAACCTTGGTAATCCGAAAATGGCTTTGCTTAGGATATCAAATTAGTTAAAGAAACCATATGTTAACGGAATGTGTAATTATAACCTACATAAATCAACCAAAGGAGGTTGTGTGATGAACTACAACCACCCAAAGTTGTTAGAATTGGTATTCGAGAAATTGAAGTCAATCCTAATCTTTTTACTTTACGAAACTACTTGCCCACTTAAATTGACATCATTGATATGGTATGACATTAGGAAAGGGTGGACTTTAAAATGCGCATATCATCTCCTTAGTGCCAAAGATGCTCACTTAAGGTTTAAGGAGCTATCTATTATATATTTTGCTACGACAAGTTTATCACATGTCTACATATTAACTATAAATGCTAAAATGGAGTGGATTCTTGATCTTAGATGGTAACATTCGCATAATTGAACGACTCGTTTAGAATTTCTTATATTGGTCACCTATATATTATATATAAGTATTCATATTTTATAAAAAGTTCAAAAATTAACCCCAAAATGATTAAAACCTCCGATTGAAGTAAAATAACGATTTATTATTAGAAACATTTGTGTCCACGGATCTATACTTAGTTCTTACCAATACTATTCTACATGTACGATAGGTACACTTGCCTATTTTGTGTGTGTTTAATCTTTGTAGAAATCACTTTTATAAATTTAAAACACGATCTTGTGCAAAAGCAACTCATTCCATCCTTTTATATTTTACGCCACGCACAGCACACATCAATGAGCCACAATAAGTTTCACTTGAAACAGGCCCACTTTTAGTATGACTTGGTACATTTCAAGCAAGTTCAACTTGTACTCGACCCTTTAAGTAAATTGGTCGAATTTTCCACTTGTGTTCTCTTATAGTTGGCAAAATGGACGGGTCGTCTCAGTCGGCGCAACGCATAAGAACCGATTTGGTTGGTAGAAGTTAGAGTCAAAACTGGTTTTATCAAGAAAGATAGTACTTTTGGTCCCAAACATGTTTTCTTTACACTTTTTTTATATTCGCACACACGTATAAAAGTCACTATAACTGTTTAGTTTCTTGTATGTTGTTGGAGTTAAGTAAAATGTGTCAGGATCATCTAAATTTAAAAGTTTAATAAGATGACATATTTATAACTGAAAAAAATTGTAATAAAATACCTATAACTTTATTAGTATTACACTTTCTTTGTTGATATTACCAAATATGCAGTTGTCCTTGCTTCTAATTTTATAACCTAAGACATGAATTAGAAAAAAAAAACATGAAGTAAGCCATACAAGTTTATTTTTTGTTGGTTGTAGATGGTTAATAATTTAATATCATTAAACCCTCAATTTGAATCCTTTGGTAATTTTTTTACCGATAGAATTTTTTGCAACTGTTAGTTCAGTACCAAGATCTGTTGAAACTAACACAACGATATACACAGAAGCAGTTTGTTTACATTTTTCAGCTCTTGTGACTTTTTAAGAGTTTTGATATGTTTTTTGTATATGATTATTACAACTTGAAGAACCAGAATTATATAATAAGATGATGAATGAGATTTAATTTTTCAAACTCATTCAATCAATAAGCAAACATGCAATCAATCATTAATGGAGAAAAACGAACGATATGTGATGTTTGTATTTTGACTTGGCTTTTTTGGTTTAGTATTTACATTTTTACCATTTCAATTTTATATCTTTCACAAAAACGTGAAAATATATGCGTCTTCTTTGTACAAAAGTTGACCATTTGACGAGGCACAAACGGGGAAATCGCCTAGATGAGCACAAAAGAAATACAACAAAAATGGAGGTTGTAATTTTATCGTTATCTTTTATTATGTTTGTAAGTATGCCTTCTTTAATTCTTATGTTTTCTAATTAATGTTATGAGTTTTAACCAATGTTATTTATTATTTTTAAATTTAAAATAGAGAAATTTGCAATTTGCCTCCCTGGGTTATATCGTCACTAGATGGAATAGCCACTGAAAAAGAATTTGCGCATAATGGACCACTGGATTTCTCGGGCGGGCTTTTTTACTCCCACCGTCAGTTGACTGTTGGTATTATAGTAATAATACCAACATATTAAGGGTATTTTAGTAATCTTCTTCTAATAAATAATAAATATAATAATAGTAATAATAATAATAATAATAATAATCATCCATCATCCTATGGCAACAATAGCAGGAGCATCTCATCAGCAGCAATCCATATAACAATAATAATAATCATCATCATCATCATCCATCATCCTATGGCAACAATAGCAGGAGCATCTCATCAGCAGCAATCCATATAACAATAATAATAATAATAATATCATATAACAACAATAACATCTCATCATATTAACAGCAGATCATCATTATCATCAGTCATCTTCATCATCATCAACGTCAAACATACTAGATCCTCAAACCCTAGATTTCATCACTCAAACCCTCAAATCTCCCAAATCCCACTACCAATCGCTTCAATAATTCAATCACCGCACCCATAAATCATTCTGATCAAAACCCCTAACCTCCGGCACCACGCCACCGCCACGGCAGCTACCGTCGCCATGGATTCCGACCATCTCATTTTTCCGGCCATCGCGGCGCCGAAATCCTTCGGCTCTTCGTCTTCGTCATTGTATTTACATAACATTGTGGAGTCTTTATGGGTTGTTTGTGGTGAGTTATTGTTATTGTTATGGTTTGTTGGTATATGTCGGGTTTTGTTGGGTTTTTGGCCGGCCGGCGAGTCGCCGGAGAGAAAACCATGTCTTCGGTTTTTTTGGGTCTTCGTCTTCGTCGCTTGGGGTTTTGCCATGGTGAGGGTTGAATTGAAGATTGGTGGGATTAATTTGATGGATCATGAACGGTGAAGGATTTGGTCAGTCGTCTACATCAAGAACACCAAGAACACACACTAGGTTAGATGATGAAGATGAAGATATAAGGGTAAATAGGCCATTTCATAATTTTTAACAGGTTAAAGGAAGGTCAACTGACGGTGGGAGTCAAAAAAACCCACCCGAGAAATCCAATGGTCCATTATACGCAAATTCTTTTTCAGTGGCTATTCCATCCAGCGACGATATAACCTAGGGAGGCAAATTTCAGATTTCTCTTTAAAATATTTATATGATAATGCTTAAGAAATATTTTCCAATACAAACTAGAAAATATAAAAGTGCTAAGGGGAAACATTAAAGTACATCTTTGAGTGGGATACTAGTGCTCGCTTAAAGTAGTGTTGATTAGGTTGTTCAAAAAATTTCGAATCTGAATCCGAATTATCCGAAAATCTGAATCCGAAATATCTGATAATTCGGATATTTTTGTCACACCCGACCCGGGGGGGGGGGGGGGGGCTAGTCGTGACCGACAGGTATCAACCATGAGCAGCGGAAAATAAATAAACTTAAAAGGAAATTCATAACGTGCTAAGAGTTTGCAAATTCAAAGATACAACTACAGCAAACGGGTCAACGATGACCCATAAATTGTCTTAGATGCATAGCACCATTAATTAGTCTAGGATGTCATCTAACGATTACATCTTTATTTATCAAGTAGTCTTCCATGACTACATTACTTTATTATTGAAAACCATGGCTTCTACGGTTCACTAAGGCGACTAAGGCGTAACCTCATTCCCTTCCCCAATGGCTAAGTTACCTGAAAAGTACATACTAAAATACGTCAACATAATGTTGGTGAGCTCGTGAGTTTAAGACACATAATAATAAAGTTGACACATCATGGTATATCACATATCAAGTCCACAATCAAACCTGCAACTAGCATAAGTATCCCCCATCTCATACTAGAAGTTATACCGTCCCAGACTATCGCCCTGCTAAAAGCAATAATCAAACACGTAGGTTATATGCCGCAACGATCCGCAGATCTCAGTGTGGTTTACCCAACATAGGGTCACTGTGCGTGGGGGTCTCCCAAATAGTACTACCCATACAAGCCTCCGGCCCATCACCTCGGGCTAATGATTGTGTAAAAGTTGGGACAAAATTTAGCAGTAAAACGCCCCGATAGTTCCATACCATATAAAAAGTTTAGGAGTATGTACTAGTTCCCAAAAAATTAAGTAAAAAGGGATTACACGCGAGACTCACCGAACGCTCCAAGTAAATCAATGACTGACTTCCCGAAAGTGGTGGTTCCTATGGTAAATAACGAATTATAAATACTTAACTCAACTAGTTTTAACCTCAATAACGATTGAATAGTGAAACGGGTATTTATCTCTAAGCGTTGGCCCAAGTGTTAAGTTCTCGGTGGATAAAGTTTCCTTTTATGGAAAGTTTACTCTTATACAATTTATAATATTGATGATGTGTGTTCAAGTATTTAGTTTAACATCTAAATGTGTTAGATATCTCGTTTTACTTGGCCGAGTTTTAATAAAGTTTCTATATTTAGAAAGTTCGGCCTTATGTTCAGTTGCGGTTAACCGTACGACCATAAAAACAATATAATTTATTCACATCAGTAGCATGATCATTTCTAGTTGGAAATTTAAGGCCTCGGTTTTCAAAAGTTAACAATACAGGTAGTTATTAGTGTTGTCGGTTTTTATCGACAACCCTTTAAAGTATGGTTTTCGTAAACAAATTCCCTTGTAACTAAAATTCCAAATTTTCCAGAATATTAAGGTATACGAAAACATATTATTTTCAGATCTGATATTTCAGAAAGTTTGGTTATGTAAGGACTTTGTTCCCGTATTTTCGTTTAGCATTCGTTTTGGTGAAAACCGGGTTTAAGACTTGTTTGATTTTTAGAAAATAAGTAAGTACTAAAATTATAACTTTATTAAAATATAATTACTATAAAAAAATCAGAATGTTCATATTATTGTATTTTTGAAACTGCCCGTTCGGTTTATGTCGGTTCACCGCAACTAGCGGTTAAATGTCGAATCTTGACCAAAGAGGTGTTGTTTTTCTATAAAATGTTTTATACATTTATATTAAATATTTTAAACAAAAATTTCTGGAAAAATATGAATCTTACCTTTCTGTAGCGTTTTAGTCTTAAAAACTGGCCCGTTCGGTTTTAAATGAAACAACACTTTAAAGTTTGTAAACGGGCCCGTTTAGTAAATCCGATTTTCCTTATCATATCTTAGCTTATATTTACCTTTTTAAAATTATAAGCTTCTGTTTTAAGGGTTCGGTTTCATAATATTCGGAAGTTACGGTTTTAACTTGATTCTTTGTTCCAAAAATACCCTTTTAAACAAAAACCCACTTTTGGTCATTAAACCACTTAAGACCAGTTATAATACATAAAAATAAGTTGTTTTTACATTCCATGGGTTTTAAAAACATACCCTTGGCTGTATTAATGCTAACGAACTCGGTTTCGGCCCGTTTGGCTTCTAGTTCGATTTATAATGCGAGGTTTCGCGAAAACAGTTTCGGGTCAGCTTATTATCTTTCAAAATATCATTTTTAGAGTTGTAAAGTAATGTTGTATTTTTATTTAGGTTTACGGGTTAATTTCTTAGTTAAACGATTTACAAAATACGGGTTTTAGAATGTTTTTAACAAACGGTTGATGTTACTTTTCGGGGCTGAACTTGTGCAGGTTTCTGGGATTATTTTTACTGTTTTACACTTCTGGAAATTATGTTAAAATCCAGAAGTTAAAGTGGTCACTTGTCGGTGCGGTTTTTAAACTAGTTTATCTATTAAACGAGTTACCGGACGGTTTTATTGTTAGCTTTTGGGTTTGGTTATTTTCCAGGTTTAAGGACAAAAATAAAATGCTTTTAACTTCTGCAACCTATGTCAACAGTTCAGAAGTTAAAAAGTCGCATATTTATCCGGTTTTCGAACTAGTTTGCCTTTAAACGAATAACCGAATGGCCATTATTTTGGCCATGGTTTTGGTACTGCATGACACGTGATTTTTATGGTTCCAGGCCCGTATTATGTTCTGTGGATTCTGGTTATTTAAACGAGGTCTTATTGTTCAGTTTTTAGCCCGATTTGTTAGTTTGAAACCATAGTTTTTGTTTACAAATTCGAACTTATTCAGAAAGTTAATTTACTGATGCTCTAAATCAGATTTATTATTATGTTTGTTAACAATGTTTAGATAGATTTTAAGCAAAGTTATTTACTTGTTTGTTCACGGTTTAACATGCGGGTTTAACACGGAGCCGAAGCTTAGAATAATATGCAGACAGAAACGAATGTTGGCTATAGTGGTACCTGGTGCAGGTTAGGGTTTCACGAGTAATCTGATTCCTTGCTTCTGGACTGATTCCACGAGCAAGCCAAAGACAAACACGAAGATGAAGGTTGTTGTAAGTGACAAGAATATTAGAACAATCGAGTAGGGTACGAATCAAAATAGAACAATAATAATAGAACACTGGATTACCAGATTATGGATGCTCCTTGGCTGGTTCAGAATCTTCAGCAGAGAGACAGAAAGATAAGCAGATAACTGATAGTTTATTTTGAAGATGTTGTAAGAATAAAGATGATAACATTGATTTAAATTGAGAAGAGGGAAAGATTTGATCAGAGAATTTCTTGGATACTGAAGGCATGCACAGGCTCTGATTGGGGAAGAGAATTGGTGGAACGTGAATGGGGGCAGAGATGGTTAGCAGATTTAATTGGGCTGCAGGAGATTTGTTTTGATTTTTGGTATATAATATCTTTTGTTATTATTATTATTATTATTATTATTATTATTATTATTATGTTCTAGATAATTAACAATGGGGCTAGTCTTTGTATAAAAATCATGGGTAATATATTGTAGGTGATTGTATTACAAATCACGATTCTCGTTTATCGGTTTTTGTTTCATTTTATTCGGTCACCGGACGTAACATAGAATGTCGTTTGGTGTTTGAGTTATATGTTTTGGATAACCGGTATGATTAAATAATTCTTGGAATGTTTCTTAAAACTTTCGAGTTATCGGGCTCGGGTTCGTTTCGGTTAAACTAGTGCTTGTTCGTTTTGTTTTTATTTGGCCAAGCCTATCGACATACGGTTCGGTTCGACCAACACTATGTTCGGTATCTATATTAAAAAAAATTAGCCCTATACTTGGGGTTGTCACAATTTCAAATATATGATATTAAATTTTAGTTTTTTAAATTATTTATTAATTTAAAGACATGCCCATTAAAACCCATATATCTGAACTTATCCCATTCACTCGTTTTCTGTTATGCTGCCATCAATCTTATATTTCACATCACGCTGGCGTTGCCACCAAATCTGCTCATTGCAACCTTCAACCGTCCATCTGAAATCGCTGGCTTTGCTCAAAAGCATCCACCACTAGTTCATCGGTCACTACCTCTGAAGAATGTTAATTGATGTTCATTTAATTTTAATTACAAAGGATAAACGTACTGCATAATCTTGCCATCTAACTTCGTTTGAGATCCTGTCACTAGTCAGAGCCCTTAAAGACTGTCGACTCATGTGCACACAAAAAACAGTCCTTAGTTTTGTTTTCTTTTTCTAAATAAATGTCAACGTGATTACATTGAGTGAATTGATTTCAGTTGTTATATTATTTACAAAAGACTGTTGCAATATGGGTTAATTTCGGATTTTAAAAACTAAAATAAATAAATGTAAATATTATTATAAAAAATGTTTCGTTTTTTGGAAGTTCAATAACTAATTGGTAAGACTTTCAAGATAAGATTCAAAAATTATAACACAGAAAAATAAAGATTGTTATTCATATAAAAATGAATTAATTTACATAAATTGTCTAAGCTACATAAAATATAAAATGATAGAAAATTAATAACTAAAATACATTCATAATGACCAAAACAAACAAAATCAACATACTCTCAATCAAATATTTTTTCCATGTAATTAGCCAATCCACCAAGTTGGCAACCATAAACTGAAATTATTAAAAATAAATTATTGTTAGATATACTGAACTATTAAAAAACAAATCAGTAAGAATTATCAATGGATGTAATCGGAACAATTATCATAATAATTCCGATAAGGAAATAAAGCAACAATTTTTTCGTATATCTCAAAACCTTCAACATGTCAATTGAATCTTGGAGTTTGATGTAAAACCTATATAGATTATAGTAAAATTAGATTACAATTAAAAAGAATACAAAAAACAAAGTGAAAAGAAATTGAAATGACAATGAAAATAACGAATAATTTTTGGTATGACAATATATCTTACCAAACGATCCTTAATAAGAACTTCAAGAGAATTGTTATTCACATGGTCATCGTCAATATAACAACCACGTCCAGATCAACAACACCAAAGCTATCATTATCTGATTATATAAATATGAAACAAAAGTTAGCAACAACTAATTTAAATAAAAATGACTAATATATCGAATAAATACTTTACCGGAATGTTGTGTCCGGCTAATCGAAGCAATGGACGACTGAAATGAAAACGGATTCATCTTGAAGCATAAATATATCGTATATTGAGAGAGAGAGAGAGAGAGAGAGAGATGGGGGATAAAAATGAATTTGAGGGGTTGAATGTTAAGGTTTATATAGTAGTTATGGGTGATTTGACATTAATAAAAAAAAGGTAATATGTTGCATGGAATCTATGTGGCATCATATGTGAATGCCCTAGTTGAATGCCATGTGGAATATTGTATTGCTTTAATAGTATTGTTAGATGATTGATTCCATTTCATTCCATTGATTTCATTCCATGATTTCTATTCTCAAATACTAAACACTACCTAAGTTTTATACCATAAGCATTACGTATTGTATTACTTAAAATTTAAGATGCCCATAGGTCTTGCATTATTATATTATTATAGTGTGTGTCTGCATATAACAAAAAAAGGTTTAGAACGTATATACGATTATAAATTAGCTTATGCTAACTTAAATCGCTAGACTCTATGACGTGCATATTTGAGGTCGCCCTTAGTTGATATGGAGGTTACATGCTAGACATGTGACGTTATTCCCTAGCTGCCCTTGATGCCTCGTTCTTGCCACACGTACTGGTACCGAACTTTTAGAATTCAAGATCGGTACCGATTTACATTATGTTTGGGATTGAGTTTGAAAAATGCTTATTGATGTTTTCAAAAAGGTAAAAAGTTTAACTGTGTTTGGCAATCAAAAAAGTTTTTTTATTTTAGCTTTTTGAAATTATTAAAAAACAGGTTTTCCAAAATTCCAAATCCTAACTTTTCAAAATGATTTTTTGACCAAATAAATATTTTTCAAACTGAATCCCCCTTTTAATACCATGCTCATCCATACACCCTTACTAAAAAAACTAGTATTTAATTAATTGTTGACCATAAACTAACCCTTTTTGGTATTAATCCATCATCTCCAGCGAACAAATCTATAAAATAACGGCTCCCCTGCGACTTGTTTTAATATTATATTTATAAATCTGAAGGGCTTGGCTTGAGTTGGTGGTGAATGAGATCGCGTAATGGCGCACCTGAATTCGTCACTCGTACTCTTTCTCTTTCTCTTGCTTCACCTTTTTCATACGGCCATCGCCAGAGGCGGTGAAAGTCATTCAGGTCAACTTCCTTTTCAATTATTATTATTATTATTATTATTATTATTATTATTATTATTATTATTATTATCATCGGTTATTGATCATATACAACTTGTTTATCTGCTGATTTATTTCGATTTTTATGATCCTGTTGTTTTGTTGTTCGTTTAGTGCATCTGCTTCTATTTAGTTAACACTTATTATTATTATTATAAGAATTTGAATGAAATGAAATGAATTGAAAGTTTTTATATTAGATTTATATTTGTGTTGATTTGTTTGAAGTTAGGTCAAGTTGATGAGAAAGATAAATGCTTGTAGGGCTATAATCGAACAAAGACGTGTTCTGTTCGTCCGTTAAGCTTTTACCGGCCAAGCGAACGGTTCACGAACACCTAACCGAATGAAATTTCTTGTTCGTGTTCGTTCATTAAGAAAATGAACTTGTTTGTGAACAGCTCACGAACACAAATGAGCATAAACAATGTTTCGTTTGATTTGGCTAACCGAGAATAGTCAGTGTTAACGGCTCAGTTTGGCTACCAAATTTGTGTTGATGTTTTTCAACATTTATTTTATATGTTAATTTACATATAAAATTTTCACATAATACTCTCGGGTATATATATATTTTTGTAGTTAATAAATTTGCTTAAATCTATATGATAAGATCATAAAAGTCATTAAAAAAGATTAAAAGCCGTTAATGAACAAACATAACACACTAACATTCACGATCATAAATGGATTTAAACGAACACATTATCGAATGTTCTTGTTAGTTCATTTAGTTAATAGAACAAAATTCCGTGTTCATGTTCGTTCATTTATTAAACGAATGAATGTAAATGAACTTCCCGCCAAACAGTTCGCCCAACATTCAGTTCGTTTACAGCCCTAAACGCTTGCATATAACATATTTTCGCGTAATCTTAGTTGATTTATGATCAACAGGTTTTGTGGATAATTCATATGCTGCTGCTTCAAGAAGACATCTGTCTGAAGAAAATCACTTTAAGAAACTGTACAGTAAAATATGATATATTTAGAATACTATTTGAACCATATAATTAGTTCTCCAGTAGTTTGATTTATCGCAATTTCTGAATGTCTGCATTACAGTGATAATTTAGCTCATGGATATATGACTAATTCTGATCTTGAGAAGGCTATGAAGGCATTTCATGGTAGATGCAGTCGCATATCAAGGATATACAGGTGACTTATTCTATCGATACATTTAGATTTTGTTTTATGTTCTGCTAGATGTAAAAATTTTGTTGGGAGGAAATAGTTACTGTTTTTTTAAATGATGTTTGTGTAATTAGCTGACTCGTTCTTGATTCTCTCTTTGAGGGCTTTTAATCATCCACCAGTATTGGGAAAAGTGTCTTTGGAGTTCCACTGGTAACATATTCAAAAGTTATATGTATTTTCTTGTAATAATCACCAAGGTTATACTTTTTTATATTTTCTTTCAATTTATGTAATGTAGTGGGCGATGGAAATATCTAACAGGCCTGGGAAGGAAGAGGCTAAACCTGCTTTCAAGGTAAAATAATATCATATTGTAGCATATATTATTAGTATACACTAATTCATGATTGGCTTAAATATTATTAATTGTTATATATCTTGGATGTTGTAGTTTATTGGGAATGTGCATGGAGATGAACCTGTTGGGCGTGAACTTCTATTACTTCTAGCAAATTGGTTGTGTGACCATTATATGAAGGATCCCTTGGTAACTTTTTTTTGCTTTGAAATATAAATTTGTTATAAATAATGGCATCAGTTGAAGCTATAATAAACTTTGTGATCTGTATAGCTTATTTCCAATTTTGACACAGTCTGACCTCAAAGTCAATGGTCAATGCAGGCGACACTGATTGTAGATAATGTGCACCTTCACATCCTTCCATCCATGAATCCTGATGGGTTTTCACTGAGGAGGCGTGGTAATGCAAACAACATTGATCTCAATCGTGATTTTCCAGACCAGGTATTACATTTACTTCACTTTTATCTTATATTTTTTCCTTTGGTTATATAGGTGATTGTTGAAAGCACTGAATTGACATTACATGCAGTTTTTCAAAATTAATAATGATCTCACCGAAAGACAACCCGAGACAAAAGCGATCATGAATTGGATTAAAAGCATACGTTTCACAGCCTCTGCTAGTCTTCACGGGGTAATCATAATCTGAAACTTTGTAAAAGTTTAATAAAGCATACATGCGATAGTTTTTTGTTTTGAGAAAGAAAGTTATGTCATGGTCTTTTTACATATTTAAAGAAAAGTAGCTTGTTATGCTATGCATACTTTTTTTTTTCTTATATACTTGTTATGCTTATATGTGTTAGATATATACACTATAAAACTTTTTCAACCTGTTTAATAGACCACCCATATTACAATGTATCCGCCGCTGAAATAAATCAATCTAAAAGTGTATCACGACTCTCAAATTATCCAGGCGTAATTGAATCTCACGAATTCCTAACAGAGTCAATCTTCATGTCAAATCTTTTAACATATACTTTCTTATTTCTCAGGGAGCACTTGTCGCTAATTATCCATGGGATGGGACCCAAGATAAGAGGTGAGTTTTCAAAATTGTGATTTATTGTTGCTTTTAACAAACCATGCTATAATTCATTGTTTAAATTTTGTCATAAAATTTAAAGTACCATCATTCTATAGCATAAATATTGACCATTGATTTTTTTTTCATATCATAATTCATAAGTATGTTGACCATTGATTTTTTTCACTATTGCAGCAAAAGTTACTACGCGTGTCCTGATGATGAAACTTTCAGATATATGGCAAAATTGTATAGTGAGTCGCACTATAATATGTCTCAAAGTCAGGAATTCAAAGCAGGAATCACAAATGGGGCCCTATGGTATGTTACGTGTTCCAAAATTTTCAAAATTCAGAAAGTGCCATATGATTTTACTGAAATTTGACTCACTGATGTAAAATTAGAAAATAGATGATTGTAGAGTTATCTTTTACATGTTTCGTCCTTTCCACTAACAGTCGTTAATTTTTTCAGTTAAGTCATGTGAATTGCACAAGAGTGCATTTTCGTCCTTTGATATACAGTAAATTTTTCCATTTAATTTTGATTTTATATGTTTTACTTGATAACTATTTAGTTTTTTCAGTTTTTACATTAAAGGGCAAAATGACAAAAATGCCCTCAGGTGCAATGCACATGACTGGACTTAACAGAAAAGTTTACCACCCATTAGTGGAGAGGACAAACTGTGTAAAAAAATTTGAACATAAAGGACAATTTCCTGAAATTTGCTATATACCTAAAGGATGGAAGGGTAATTTACCTATTTTTAATCTTTTAAATATAATTCTGCTGCAGGTATCCCATATATGGCGGCATGCAAGACTGGAACTATATTTATGGCGGCTGTTTTGAACTGACTTTGGAGATTAGTGACAACAAATGGCCTCCTGCTAACGAGGTCAGTTTTGTTCATTAATCATTGACCGGAATCAGTCAATGTTTGACCAAAAAGTTATATTTTTATTTCCTTCATGATATGCAGCTTCACACGATATGGCAATACAATAAAAAGAGTATGCTTCATCTTGTTGCAAGCCTTGTGAAGGTAATTTTATTTTCATTTTACTAGTTTTAAAATCTAAATAACTGAGTTTATTTCATATTATTTTTTTAATTTATGATTATTATTGTGTAGTCAGGAGTTCATGGGAGGGTGTTTTCATCAGATTGTGGGGAGCCTTTACCTGCATCCATTGCGATAAAGGGTATGAATTATACGGTGTGTTGACTGTTGACTCATAATATCTTATTATTTTGCCTTTGTTATTAAATATTTAATATTGAAATGGCATTCACTTTCTTGCAATACTGATTAGAAGTTTAAATACGTGTGGGCCCATGTTATTATTTTTTTGACAAATAGCACACATAATATTTGCTAGGGGTGGTCGTCTTGGTGGGTTGAACCTAACACATAGGTTTGGTTCCATTAAACAGGTTATTATTATTAAATATAATTATTTTGCTTTTATTATTAAATATTAAACATAGGTTTGTCTATACATTTACACCGGTTATATTATTCGGTTATCCGATTGAATTTGGTTCGGTTATCAAAATAAGCAAGATTTGTGGAACCAAAAATCAATTCACAATTCAGATATGGTTAAGAACCAAACTGAAAACCTAATTCAGAATTCGCTTTGGTTATTTACGGATACGGTTTGGTTTTCGGTTTTTTTGCACACCCTTACCGACACAGACCAGAAAAATTACACGAAGCTAGTAATCATGTAAGGCACATGAACCCGAACATGAAATGCGTATTCACGCCTTCATGGGTTGACACGAATGTGACTTGTTTTACCTAGAATATTGTTTGCATACCAGAACTCTAGAATTACAAATTTGTAAAAAACACTTATGTTTAATATGATAATCTACAGATAAAAGCGAGTGAAACATTAGCTGATTATCATCGGTTACTGGCTCCGGAACATCAGTATGAAGGTACCTTTGATTTACTTCCCGTCTATTTTTTTCTATTTTTAATATATGTTCTCTTTTATTTATATAAAGATTCTAACTTGGGCCTCAATTGTGTTTAAATGCAGTAATAGCATCAATGCCTGGTTACAAAACTCGAAGCACAACTATCAATATGGGTGAAGACCCAATGACAGTTGATTTCATACTTGAGCCGATCAATAGTTATCTGCCACATCAGCTCTGCAATAGGAGCAGTATAAACATATTAGAGGTTGTAGCAAAGCCTCATTTTCAGGCTGCTCTAATTTTAATGTTAGTTTTGACTTTTCTCTTTTTCCTAATGAAGAGAAAAGCCATTTCTAACCATTTTAGAGGGCGGAAACAACGGCGCGTGTCGGCTGTGTAAATCCCTTTTAAGCTAATTTTTGTTTTTTGCTCATATTGTTTATTACTTTATTAGCATTGATATACAGAAAGTTGTTATTGTGTTATCATGGAAGCATAGAAACAGGAGTATAGAAAGGTTGAGGAGTGATTTAGTCCATCTGGTTAGTCTTTCTTATAAATAGCTTGTGGCTTGGAGCTCACTTGAATCTGGCCCAGATTGAAGCCTAGCCAAACCGAGCAGAGTCATGAGCTCTTACTTCAAAAGATCCCAAAAATGATGATATATTTAACTTGAACGTGCGTATTATATTTCCTTTTTAAAACGAGCACACCTGTGCTTGAGCTCAAATTTTTAGCTTGGTTTACAATTTGAGTCGAGCCAGAGTTGGCCCTGGCTAGGCTCGTGACCAGTAATAAATAATGTAAAATATAGTTTGTTTGCATTTGTGTGTTAATGCATTAGGAAAACATTTATGCATAATCTTGATTATTCCCCTTTATCATTGTCACAAGTTGCCACTTTTAGCCTAAATCTCTTCATTTTATGTTGGTAACGGCACGATGACTCTGTAGCCCGTTGGTGATCCGTTAGTAATAATAGACGAATGTCTTTGTCATGCTTTTCCATGTTTGATTCTGGATCATATGTCTTGTTATGGTTTGCAATGGCGTATCGTAGTTTCCCATAACATATTCGTTTGAAACTTCACATTTCTCAAAACACGCTCTCCCATAAACAGTCAATTTTCAAAGAAGGGGCACAATTTATTTCGACAATATTTTTGATAGTCTGTCGTTGGGAACTCAACTATAACCATAAATATCAACCGGGTGTGTCCGTTATCGATTGTGTATGATACAACACAGAAGAGTATCCATACAAAAAGTCATCGATGTTCCATCAGATATGGTCTCACTTATCGTCAGCAATGGATACCTATCGGAAATGACTATCATTGATAGAAATTTGACAAATAGGCCTTCGGTGATACCCAATTACCCGTGTTTTCTACTAGTGAAAATCTCTAATTTATCCTTCCAGTCTCAATTAACTTTTAACTAATCATAAAACTGACACTGATTTAATCTTAACCATTAAACATATTTGATCAAGGATCTAGATTGTTTTTTAGGTTTATCCAACCAGGGACGGCCCTATAGTGATATCGGGTGAAGCTAGGGCTTGAGGCCTCTGGAAAAAAATAAGGCCCTCATTTAAAAACTAATATTTATGTATTTGTAGAAAATCATATTTAAATCGTATAAGTGAAAGTAAAACAAAAACTATATATTGGCCTAGTGGTCACTATGAGGCCTCCAACTTTGAAGTCTTCCCAACCCAGGTTCGATTCTATATGATATACTTTTTATTTTATTTGTTACTTTATTTTTTATTCACTCAGTTACTAATTTTTTCCCAATCTCAGTGTTACATTTTTCCACCGGGAAAGTTATTTTTCCTAAATTCTCCCAATCATACTCTTTTTCCCAATTAATATTGATTATTAAAATCCAATAAACCTATATAATTCAAACTCCTTTACGAAAACAAAAAATCAAAAATTTTGTAGTTTCATATACAAAACACGACAATCACTCGATAAATTCTACAAATTAAGCTTATAAATTCTATAATTTCACCTCTCTAACGTTTGATAAGGCCTCAATTTTTCGTACGCTTTAGGCCTCCAAAATGGTTGGGCCGCCACTGTATCCAACTCTATGTATGTATGGTGACATGGCGTATGTTTGGGTGTCAAGAAAAGAGACTTTAAATATACACAATGAGCCATATTAGATCGATTTTGGTTTCCAGTCTTATGTATAATTTTAAAATCTGTAACATACTTGTCATATACCCATTACTTAGTATATTTGGGCAACTGGCATGTATCACCTGATGTCATACTCGTCCAAAACTAAGAAAAAAAAACTGTGAAACATATCGTACCCGGTTCCGTACTCGAAAAGTAAATAAGACAAAAGTTCCTTTGTTTAGACTAAAACGTAAAAAAGAGAAACCCAGTCTGAATAAACCGAATCTGCCAGTTTACTAAAACTAAAGGACCTGATATGTAACATAGTAAAAAACAGAACTAGAATAGAATAGAATAGATCGAATGAATGAATGAACGTTGGCGCCTGTTATTTGTTTGTTTGTTTGATGATTCGGCTGCCATGTCCTTCCGTCGAAGAACCTTGCTCAAGGTCATTGTCCTCGGCGACAGCGGGTACGTATACCTTCTTCATCTATGATCATGTTTTCATCATGTTTGTTTATATTATATTATTTGTGATTTTGTAGGGTTGGAAAGACGTCATTGATGAATCAGTATCCTTTATAAACGTTAAATTATATTGTTCATGCGTACGCATATAGCACCGATACATTTTGTGTAATTTTGATTGTGTTTGTTGATTGTTTGGATAATAATGTTACGGATTTGGATGCGAAGATTGTATTCGTTATCAGATAATTGGATGATCTGGTAATCGGTTGCTTACGCGTAGAGATAATAATTAGGTAATTCGGTTTTTTTTTTTATTATTATTTTAATCAGGAAATTTGAACAACAGCTTAAGAATCACTAGGATTAAATGGGCTATTTCCAGCTTCAGGTTGATGTAATATATTTGTATTTTCTGGAAGAAAACTAATTTAAAACATATCATATAAATAATACCAATAGAAAGGTACCAGTGATAATTATGTAATAAAAAATGTAGTTTCTTTGGAGATTGATAGCTTCAAGATGTCATTGTAGAACTTTGATCCCAGTATTAATTATTTCATATGTTTTATAATTTATCTATATTGAAATTTAACAAATACTTCAAAAAGCAGTATTTTTATTCTGAAATAAGATTGAAAAAGGTGATATTATTCATGCATTTGAAATGGAATTGTAAACTGTTGATCTTTAACTTCTACTAAAGATATGTACATAAGAGATTTAGTCAGCAATATAAAGCTACAATTGGAGCTGATTTTGTGACCAAAGAGTTGCAGATAGATGACAAGATTGTCACACTGCAAGTAAGTTGTTCTATATAACTGAATGCATGATCTTAAAGTTTTTATTTATTTATTTATTTTATTTATTTATTATTTTTTTTTTTTTGCATTTGATTTAATAAAATTCTTTTTCTTTTTCTTTTTTTTTTTACAAAAAATGATTAGATTTGGGATACTGCTGGACAAGAGAGATTTCAAAGCCTCGGGATTGCATTTTACCGAGGAGCCGATTGCTGTGTTCTAGTTTATGATGTAAATGTTATGAGATCTTTTGAGACACTTGACAATTGGCATGAGGAATTTCTCAAACAGGTGTTGCGAATTTGTTAGAAACATTTATATATATGGTCATACTAAACAAATTCCACTGTTTTTCAGGCAAATCCATCGGATCCGAGTTCTTTTCCGTTCATATTGCTTGGAAATAAGATTGACATAGATGGTGGAAATAGCCGAGTGGTGAGATCGTATGTTGATGATTTTTGTACTTCTAGTATGGTTACTTAAACGCTTTTGAAATTAGGTTTCCGAGAAGAAGGCAACAGACTGGTGTAGTTCAAAAGGGAATATACCTTACTACGAGACATCTGCAAAGGAAGACCATAATGTTGATGATGTGTTTTTGCGTATTGCTAAAAGCGCGATGGCGAATGAGCATGACCAGGATCTGTAAGTGCACATTTACAATATTCAACTTTTGGCTATTGTTTCAATTTTTATATTGTGAGCGCGACACGAGTAATAGAATTACTATTAGGTTGACTATGAAAATGAAAAATCATAGATTTACTTTTAAGCTCGCAAGCATAGTCAAGCACTGAAGCTCGATGTCTGAAGCTAGGACTCTAGCACATTTATTGATTGAGCTCCAAGCTCGGGCTTGAGACAACATTAAGTGCTAGCACCTTCTATAACCTTGTTTCAAAATATTAATGCTACCTCCGTAGTTGACTTGGTCAACATGATCAGAATATGAGCCACAAAAATGGTTTATAGAACTTTTCAGTTAGCATATAATATAAGTTTGGCTGCTGCCTAATTCATTTTGGTTGCTTTGATATTCTACAGATACTTCCATGGAGTCCCGGATGCTGCAACAGAAACCGAGCAACGTGGTGGATGCTCATGCTAAGTTTAACATTTGTTCCTTTTTTTTATTTATCAATTCATGAATTCTAAAGATGGTAATGTTTACGTTATGGTTCTTTGATATCCAAATCTTGATACTTGCTTACATGTTTTTCTTTCCTTAGATTTGGCTCAGTTTTTTGTATAGATCTCTATAACTATTATACACTCGCATATCTAATAAAATCCATGTATAGAGCCTTAGCGTAGTTTTTGTGTGCTTTGGTGGTTTCATTTCCTTGGGTTATACACGCAGAATGTGCAGGAGAGGAGGGTTCCTTAAATGCCCAACTCGGTTTTGACTTAACTAAGTGTCTGAAAGGTCTCGCCCAATGGGAGACGACTAGACTCGTGATCCATGAAGTTGGCCACCAAGCGTCGGCTCTATGAACTAACAAGTGAGAGATTGATGAGGTGGTCTGACCATTAGGGTAGAGGGGGCTTGTTAGGCCGTTAGGGGGAGCAGCAAATATGTACCAAAGGGTTTGTAGTCTAACAATATAAAGGTGTGTAGTTATTGGGTTTCTTCTCAACTAGATTTTCGAGTACGTTTAGAGTAGTACTAAATTGTTCTATGGCGTCGCTGCCAAAAAGAACTTAGGGTGTAGCTTGGGTTTCAGCTCTAGACATTGTATACATAAATCTTTTTTCTTTCATGGGTGACACCAAATATCACTGTAATATTCAGTCCCATTCTCTCATCCTCATACTATAAAAAAGATTCAGTTATTAGCTTTTTACTCGTTCTCTTTATTCTAACCACTCTAACTGTAACCAGATGCTCATAGAAAACTAAGTATGATATGTATACCCATGCTAATGAAAGTTATTATCATTAGATGGTCAACAGACCTCAGATATTAGTTCTACTACGGATATGTAGTTACTAGTTGATGGATGGCACCCAAGGATTTGCGAAGTATGCTCTCTCAACCAACACTAAGGACAGCCAAAAACGTCTAAATCACCATTCAAGGATGGCCAATCCATGGAAGATATTCTAGGTTGCCATTGCAAATTATAAACTACGTTTTTGTTTCTTTTGTTTGTTGTAACAAAATCTACTTTTGTTACAATTCAGTATAACATGTGACTATGTTAGCATTAACTTTTAACAGGTTGATAAAACAAACGTCAAAATATAAAATTGACTTGGCAAAAACAAAACAAGTACCGTCTCATCAAACAAGTATACTCTGTATATTTTATCATTCATCACATTTAATTTAGACAAAATGACAAAACACGTTCTTTATGTTTGAACGTTTTTCAGTGGTAGTCCTTTGGCAAACTTAATATCAGAGAGGATACTTGATGTTTCAAATCCCTATCATGTTACGTCCTTTGACGTTAACCCCGTTAACTTTTCTCGTTAAATATGGTAATATGCATTAAGGATGAGGCTAATTTTGTAAATTCACATCTTTATTTAATAATTAAATAAAACAATTAATATATTTACAAATAAATACTTTCTCTCTCTCCTTTCTCTCTCTATCTCACAATCTCTTTCTTGAGTTTTTTTCAATTATTAAATAGATATATTAATTGTTTTATTCAATTATTAAATAAATATGTGAATTTACAAAATTAGCCTCATTCTTAATGCATATTACCATATTTAACGAGAAAAGTTAACGGGATTAGTGTCAAAGGACGTAACGTGATATGGATTTGAAACATCAAGTATATTCTCTGACATTAAATTTGCTAAAGGACTACCACTGAAAAAACGTTCAAACATAAAGGACGTGTTTTGCCATTTTGTATTTAATTTAATAAAAAGCACTTTATTTCTTAAATAATAAATATAAATATAAATAAATTTAAAAAAAAGAATAATAATAATAATCCCAAGTCTCCCAGACACTTGAACCTCTTTCTGGTAAATTACCTTCCCAATCCCACGCCTTTATTATTTCCATCCAACACCGTCCTCCCTCCGGCTGACTTCCGTCGTCTTACTCCGATTGTCCACGTCATCATCCACGGCTTCATACTTCTCAAACACTGGTACAATTGCTGCACTAATCACTTCACACACACTCTCTGCGTGTTGTTTTCCCCCTTTTTATTAACCTAGGGTTTGTACTGCTGTCTGTTTTTGAATGAATAATTTCATAGATATAAGCTAACCGAAAGCTTGAATACAGTGCATGTTTCTAATGTATATGCCACAATTGGATCAGATATCAATCTATATTAATATTTTCAAGGTTGAGGAATCATGTGACCGGTATTACATTAGTAGTTAGACAGACAGCATAATCCTCAATCTGCTGGATCAATTGCATCTATCAATGTTTTCAATAGCTTATTATAATATATGTAATTGCTAATTAATTGGAAGCAACGCTGATTTTGATATTAAAAGTGGATGTTATATGTAGGATTTGGAGGGTAAGGTACTGTTTATTTGAACATCACAAGGCTGAATGATGCAAACAGCTGCTCATCATTCCGTAACTTTTCACTTACATGCCAGGTAATGTTCTGCTGTTCAGTTAATATGTGTTTGTGTGTGTGAAGAAGCTTCATTTGATTGGTCTGTTAAAGATAAAGATTTGAATATTTCATATCAGTTTTGAGGTTCATTATTTGGTTTTAAATGCTTGCTTTGAGACATTTAGGTCTCAAAAGCCGAGGCGAGAGCTTCAAGCACACAAGGTGTTGCTTTATGTACAACCAGAAGCAGCATTTCTGTTCTCTCTTTTAAATATCAGCCTTTGTATAAAGTTTTGTTTTTTTACTTATCAGCCTCCTACAGCCCTATTTTTTATGCTTATTATGTGCATGAGGTGCCGCCCCAAGGCCTTGAAGCATTTTCCAAATTTTAAAACCGAAGATAATATTCTGTTTGAACTCAAAATCAATTTTTATTTTAGGTTTATAATAGAAGCTATGGTTGGCTCACTTGAAATCGGATCGTTCACACTGAGCCTGCTCGCTTTGTAAACGAGCCGAGCCCAAGCCAATATAAGCTCGGCTTGTTAAGCCCGTTTAGCTTTCTCGTTGACTTGTTTAAATTAAAGCCCAAGTTTAAAGTATAAATATTACAGTTAATTAAATATGCCTTAACTGTATTATTTTTTAATCATATATATGATATTATATTAATATATAGAAATTATAAATATTTTAGTTTATTAATCATGCAATATACTTCAAATATAAAATTTATTTTTTTTGTAATAAATAAACCGGCTCGAGCGCAACACTTAGCTCGTTTAGCTCAGTTTGTAAATGAGCCGAGCCAATAGAAGCGTGTTTCATTTCTTTCGAACTGAATTATTGTGCAATTTGTAACAAACTACAGAAGAGACTATACAATGGCATGTGGTTGGATGAAAACTGGGAACACAAGTCAAAGTCAACTCCATCAAAGACACAAGTTGGTGAGACGAGTTGACCATGGTCAGAGTTTGGTACATTTGAACCGATCCAAGTTCTTCCTAACCGCTGACAAAAACATGGTCTTACCTATCCCGAACGCAATGACAAACGATGGTCATGCGTCATCTGTATCTGCATCTGAAGACATTATAGACACAAACGACACACCAAAGCAAGAACCAGTCCCGCTATTCAGCAAGTGGACACCTCCCAGATATCTATGGAGAGGGCTATCAGTTTTTGTGTTGACGGGTCAAGTTATAATGAGGATACTAAATCGTAAAATCCACTGGAAAAACACCCTCCAACAGCTAGAACGAGTTGGTCCAAAATCAGTAGGCGTTTGTCTCTTAACATCAGCATTTGTGGGCATGGCTTTCACCATCCAGTTTGTGAGAGAGTTCACTCGATTAGGTCTAACCCGAGCCGTGGGTGGGGTCCTAGCCCTGGCCTTTATCCGTGAGTTAAGCCCCGTGATCACTTCCATCATAGTAGCCGGTCGAATCGGTAGTGCATTTGCAGCGGAGTTAGGGACCATGCAAGTATCTGAACAAATCGACACTTTAAGGGTTTTGGACACCGACCCGGTTGATTATTTGGTAACCCCACGGGTCGTTGCTTCGTGTGTGGCGTTACCATTCTTGACACTTATATGTTTTACGGGCGGGATGCTGGCTAGTGCTTATTTGGCTGAAGGGGTTTACGGGATTAGTATTAGAATAATTATGAATTCGGCTCAACGGGCTCTTAGACCATGGGATATTGTTAGTGCAATGATCAAGTCTCAAGTGTTTGGTTTGATTATCTCGGTTGTGAGTTGTGGGTGGGGGTTTACTACTTTGGGTGGGGCTAAAGGTGTTGGAAAGAGTACTACTTCTGCTGTGGTTCTTTCGCTTGTCGGTATTTTTATAGCCGATTTCTTGCTCTCATATTGTTTTTTCCAAGGGACCGGGGATTCGCTTAAGAATTTGTGATGTGTTGGATTATGGTTGTTAGGAGGGTTTTTATTTTTTATTTTTTAATCCATGTTGGAACTTGATGTTTGTTTGCTTGTTTAAAGTGGGTAGTTTGCTGTTGTTTGTATCGGCTAATGGTTCTTGGTTGACCCTGGACCAACTTGGACCTGAGTCAACTAAATCGGAAGTTGAAACGGAACAGAGTGGACTAAAAGATAGTGGTCCGATTCTGGTTCTGGTCTTTATTACAATTTTAATATATGGAACTTTTAGATGTGCAATGTGATGTAGCCATGATAATATGATACGATACCAGTTACTGTGATCTGGTTTGGTTGGTTTAGGGTAAAATGGTGACATGATACATTTTACTGTAGTTTGTAATGTGTCACGTGGGTTTTTTTTGTTACATTTATATTTTATTATTGTTTGATTATGACATTTCAACCATACAATTTATGAAGATTTATGAAGACCTATTGACATGGCCTTTTCGTCACCGGTCCTAAACATACCTCATCTTTCTATTCAGACATTATTAAGGGATAGGAGTATGCAAATATTTGTAAAATTGTAAATTATGATGAAACATTAAGCACAATTTTTTAAGGGATAGGAGATAATCAAACTTTAGCACCCTAAAACAAGCGTCACTTCAACTTTTTTTCCATCAGCTGCCATGAATACATGTGGTTATGACATGTCACCTCTTATGCTTCTGTAGTTTGATAAGTTGAAGATGTGTTATAAAACCACTCGCATGTCTAGCCGATCCATATGCTACAAACTAACCATGAATCTCAGTTGATCTTATGATTCTTAATACCTCTTATATATTTGGATCATAATCATTGATTAGAAGGCCTTCAAACAATAACTTCCGTGTGTAGAAAAATATGAACAGGTCAAAACTGACCAAATACTAATTTATTCGACTAAATATGCTTAAAAAAATATTTCATGAAAATATTTAAATAAAATGCATTCCATTCGTTCTAACTTCACAAAGTCTCCTACTATTACTTCTAATACTTGAAAATTTAGATACAAGAACGCTGCTCTCCGATTGAGATCCGTTGCACACGGTTCTCAACATGCTACTGCCCTCTAGTAAGTGCCTCTTCAAAAAACAAAAGGGTCCAACCTTTTTGTTTCAAGATTTAAAATGTTGAGTGAGCTACACAGCCCTTTGGAGTGACACTGCTTGTTTAACCTATCAATATGAAATGACTCATTTACTTATAACATTGTAATTCGAACGCAACCATATTATTGATTTGGTTTAGATATAACAACCCGAATTATATAATCATAGATAAATAATTCACAAGTAGAACACTTTGTAACAGTTTTAGTAACCAAATAAAAATAAAAGGTTATCTTATTTAACATAATCATAGAAAAAAATAAAAACAACATAATATGAATTACATACACATCGACTGATACTGGTGTGCAAGAAATAGAAAAAACATATTCGAAACCAAAATGTAACATCTTGAAAAATACCATATTTATTTTTGGGTTAGTATGTCAAACTTTGAAAATATAAGGACCCAAAAATAATTTAATAATAAATATGGTAAAGAAATAATATATGTGGAATATAATAAGTTAAAAGAATTCATATTAAGAAAATGATGGAAGCGAGGTCAATAGGTGTCAAGATGTAAAAGTTCAAGGACTAAAATGAAAAATCTTGATTTCTAGACCCATCGCGATACGCGACGGGTCAGGGGAGTAACCCATCGTGATACGCGATGGGTACGTCACAGTGCCCCAAAATGGGCGGTGCCGCGATACGCGATCGCCAAACCTATTGGGTCATCGCGATACACGATGACTAGGCAAAGCAATCGTGACACGTGTCCAGCCACGTGGTGCCACGTGTCCACACGTGGCAGGTCTACTAGGTGACAATCAAGCCTAGTGAGCGGCGTCGCGATACGCAATGCCAGAACCAAAAATTCCATCGCGATACGTGATGGAATAAAATAATTAGAGGCGGTTAACAGGTCCATCGCGATACGCGATGGATCCCTTTTTGACCCATCGCGTATCGAGATGGGTCACAATTTCAGCCCTATAAATAGGGGTGTCGGGCTCTGCTTATTGCATCCCAAAATCAGTTCACAAATCACTTTCTCAATAATCGTATCACGATCCCGTTGTTCCGACGATCCATTCTCGAAAAACGTGCAAGGCGTAGAAGTGTTGTGAGATCATTCCCTCGATACCGACGACAAGTAGGAGTGCTGCCCACGTCAAGCTTAGGCATTTCTAGAAATACAAGCCATACAAGGTAGGGGTTCTGTCCGAATATTTTATTATATATGACTTAGACCCTAGTCGATGTTATAGTCTATACCTTGATTATATAAAAAGAAAAATATAATTTTTATAAGACGCGGGTATATATATATATATATATATATATATATATATATATATATATATATATATAAATTCTTTATAATTATAAAGATTATATATTGTTTCTTAAGAAATAAGAAACTTGATATATATATATATACGTTACTTCATAAAGAAGAAACGTAGTGTTTAAATGATAAACTTCTTGGACTAAAGGTTCAAGTATTTTATAAAAGAGGAATGGATATCAAGGTAATGATTATACAAATAGACTAAAGGTCTAAAGCTAGATCACTGATCTAGTATTTATAAAAGTTTATTCTCGTACCGTAGGTCCGAGGTAATAAGAAGATTACATCAGTTTGATAAACTGATCATAACAAAGGTGAATATGTCCAACTTTTTACAACTTTATAAATTGAGTCTTATAAATGATTACATGGGATTGCGTATTCCTAAAACGTTATAAACAAAGGTAATCGCTGGCCCTCAGGCTATCATATACGTTTGTCTAGATCCTTTCATATGTGGTTAGACGGTGGGCACACCGCACCATGCTGGATTATGCCTCCGTCACGTTGGGCCGGACCTACGATGTTCGAGTGGGGATAACCTTGTGTATATAGGTACTGGCTACGATCTCGAACGTTGCGGTGTTCACTGAGCGGTTTCGAGTTAAGCCGGAGTTTGTAATAGTTACTCAAACTTTCAGAACTTGATTGTTTACTAAGCCACGTTGGGCCGAGGCCTACGATGTCTCGAGGGGATGATTAAGTATCAAAATATTTTGTGTCAACATATTCACCAACATGCATTGCTAAAGTATTTTATAACTGTTTTTCAGGTAATCAAGATTAGGTGTTTGAAGATGAAGAATAGCCATTAGACGATCTGATGGCTCAGATGGAATTTTTATTAAAATAATGTAAATTATGGTTTTCATGTTTCAAACGCTTTTGTACCAAACTTCGGGTCTTTAATTCCCGACTTTTGAATTATATTAATATTTTAATTAAAACTTCTACTTTAGAACCTTAAACTCTGATATATTTACAAAACATGTACCAACTATTGGTCACACGCCTAGGCCCTAAGTTGGGTGTGACAGGTTGGTATCAGAGTCAACGATCTTAGCAAATTAGGTATTTAATCGTACCTAAGTTTTGATCAAGGGATAAGTCTCAATATTTTATTATATTATAGGGATAAGATAGGTTGGTATCCTTTCTAATCCCTCATCATTCTAAAAATTTCAAAAAATAGATGTCATTCCAGAAAGTGATGAACGGCTTCATGAGCGACGCGAGAAGAGCTGGCATCCCCAAGCCAATACTCCCGGAGGACAACAAGAATGCAGATTAATATGAAGCTTTCTTTAAACAAGACCGTCCAATCATACCGATAGTTCCATATGGAAGTCAACCCATCTATTTTCCGGGCACGGAGCAGATGCCAATTCATGTTCCAAGTTCTCCACCAACTATCACCCATCTGGTATTCCGGACTATCACCCTTCCAATGAAATACAAGTTGATAGGCATATCAAATCGGAATCCGAGCAAGACACATCCAGTTGGATGCAGTGTCATTCCGATCAGCGAAGATGGCACTTTGGAACTCCAACTTATAACCAACCAGATCCCAACAATTATACTTTTGCAGGTCCATCAAGGAGACCTAAGATGAGAGTGATGCAACCTCAAGAAAAAATAAAAATACAAGTGGATTTGAACAAAGATGAGGAAGAGATGTGGATTAAAGAAGAATCAAAAGAAGATCTGGAGGAGGAAGAGGAAGAAGAAGAGGATGATTCCGAAGAAGAAATTTCGGAAGAGATAAACACGGAAGAGGAAAACCCTGGTATTCAAAATGCTCCAACGTGTGATTGTCCATCGAATATTGGTTGCCAACACACCATGCTTCCTATGACCTATTACTACACAACTCCAAAACCACCCACTCAAATGCCTTTTGGGATTCCAGAACCACTCATTCAAATGTCTTTTGCAGAACCACCCATTCAAATGCCTTTTGGGTATGTTCCTCAAGACCCTTATATTCAAATGTTTCCCCCAAGTTTTCCACCATACCCTGGAGTTGTTCCTACCATCTCGGAACAAGCCAATGAAATAAGGGAACATGAAGCCACTACTGAAGCTTTTTACAACTTACCAATTGAAGCAAGTACCCCACCACTATACCCGAAGAATCACTATGATATTGTGATGATGGGGTATCGTGATCCACCACCACAATATGGATACCCTAATGTTATACCTCAGTCACAAGAGGAACACCTTGATAGAGCCCTGCATGAAACCGGCGACTTGAGGAAGAAGATTGATACTAGTGGAGGCAAAAAGAAGAAAGTGGGAAATAAATTACTACGAAAATGTAGTGAGATGAAAAATATAATCATAGATTACATGAAAGATTAGGAATTCCGCTTGTTGGTGTTGTATCGTTTGTTTCAAGTGTCAGTCTTTGTAACATACTCTATCCTTAGGTTTCGTAATCGTTTGTATGATATTGGAAGTTGTGTTTATAAGATATTCCACCCAACGATATATAAATAAAAATCTTTGGTTCTAAATCTATTCTTCATAATTTCAGATGTCGATCCAAAACAATCCTTCACAAAACGAAGAGGCTTCTAATGCAAATAGAAATCGAGATAGAACCGAACCTGTTCAAGCGATTCTTGAAAATCTAATGATAAAAATGCAAGAAATGATAACACAAGCTATGAATCCATTAATTCATGCTATGAAATATGGTTCAATTCGCAAGAGTGAAACTCGAAAATCCCACAAAACCAAACGATCCGTCAAATCCAAGACACATCCTAACCCTACTCACCAAGATGAAGGAAGTGACCAAGGATCAAATGTTGGTGATAACTTTAACCGAAACTTTAAAAAGAAACTTAGGATCGAAGGTTGTCTTTTTAAATATTTCAAGACTTATGGTCCAAAAGAGTTTCATGGCGACAAAGGCGCCATTGCTGCCTTACGATGGTTAGAAGAAATGGAGTCAATTATGATAATCAGCAAGTGTTATGAGAAGGAAAAGATTCAGTATACTTCTCAAATGTTTAGGGGTGAAGCGTTAGAGTGGTGGAACACTCTAATCTTGTCTAAAGGAAGAGAGCCCATGTACCAGTTAACGTGTGAAGAATTTAAGGAATTGGTGCTTCAGAAATTTTGTCCAATGCATGAGACGGACATAATTCAAACCAAGTTCCTTAACCACAAGGTGGTTGGGACTAACTTGAAAGACTACAATACTAAGTTTCAAGAGTATTGTAGAAGTGTACCTCAGTTGGTAACACCATAATCAAACAAGGTAACCCGTTACATTTGGGGTTTGCCTAGGGAAATACGAGACATGGTGAGGTCTCATTTACCGCAAACTGCTGATTCTGCCATGGAGCTGGCAGGGTATTTGATGAATGGTCTTATCCGAAATAAGGAAGAGGATAAGAAAGTTGACACAACCAGTGATAAGAAGGGAAAAGGGAATACTCGTTTTAAGGGGAAGGAGGTTGATAAAAGAAAATGGGGCTTTAATTCTAATGTTCCATTGTGCAAGATATGCAAGAGACGTCACTTCGGTCGATGTAGATTTGCAGCTTCTACTTCTGCAGTCTGTGATTCGTGCAACAAGCCTGGACATGTTGCAGCCGACTGCTGGAAGAAATCTATGACTTGCTTTCACTGCAAGGAAACTGGGCATCTCAGTTTTGAATGCCCCAGGAAGAAAAATGTTGTTACTGGAGGAGGTGCCGGAGGAAGCGGCACCAAGAATGAAGGGAAGAAAGGAAATGCACGAGTCTTTGTACTCGACACCAAGAAGGCTGTAGACATACCGGACACCATCACCGGTACGTTCTTAGTTAATAACGTTTATGCTAGAGTTTTATTTGATTCGGGTGCAAAAATCAAAGTTTTATAGATTATAACTTTTGTAGTCTATTAAACGAACATTTAACGAAATTAAATAAAACTTTAAACGTTGAGACAGCCAATGGTGAGGTAATTAAGATTTCCGAAATCTTAGAAAATGGAAAGATCTTATTAGTAGGTTATGTCATCCCCGTTCAATTATTACCCATGACATTAGCCGGCTTTGACATAGTTCTAGGTATGGACTGGTTATTTGATAACCATGCCCGTATCATCTGCAATAAGAAAACCATATAACTACAAGCTCTTGATAAACGAACAATTCAAATTGCCGGTGACAAAAATGCTGGTCAAGTTAGCCTAATTTCCATTATTAAAGCTAACAAATGTCTAAACCAAGGTTGGTTAGCATTTATGGCATATGTTACCGAGGAACCAAAACCAAGAGAGATAAAAGATGTGCCTAAAGTTACCGAATTTTCAGACGTCTTTCCAGACGAGTTACCAGGTATTCCACCTAACCGAGAAGTCGAGTTTAGAATAGACTTGATTCCTAGAACTGCGCCCATAGCCAAAGCTCCATATCGCTTAACTCCGACAGAAATGAAAGAGTTGAAGAAACAATTGGATGAGCTGCTAAAGAAAGGATTCATTTATCCAAGTTCATCGCCTTGGGGAGCTCCAATATTATTCGTCAAAAAGACAGACAGATCCATGAGATATTGATTATAGAGCCCTGAACAAAGTAACTATTAAGAACCGATGTCCGCTACCTAGAATTAACGACCTATTCGATCAACTGCAAGGAGAGAGTTATTTTTCCAAGATAGACTTACGTTCGGGGTATCATCAATTGAAGGTGCAAGAAGAAGACATTCCGAAGACAGCGTTTCGTACAAGGTATGGACATTATGAATTCACCGTGATGCCATTCAGACTCACTAATGCCCCCGCCGCTTTCATGGACATGATGAACAGAATTTGCAAATCATATTTAGATAAATTTGTAATCGTATTTATTGAAGAGAAACTTATTTATTCTAAATAGGAAGAAGATCACAAAGTGCACCTTAGGATTCTACTTGAAATACTTAGGAACGAGAAATTATACGCTAAGTTTTCAAAGTGTGAATTCTGGCTTCACGAAGTACAATTTGTTGGTCATGTGGTTAATGCCGAAGGAATTCAAGTCCACCCTTCCAAAATCGAAGCGATCGCTAAATGGGAAATTCCAAAATCGCCAACCAAAATCAGAAGTTTCTTAGGTTTGGCGGGATACTATCGCAGCTTCATTGAAAATTTCTCACGAATAGTCGTTCCTTTAACTTCATCAACTCGAATGAACGTCAAGTATGAATGGGGAACTAAACAACAAGAAGCATTTGACTTGCTCAAAAAAAAGCTTATGAACGCACCTATACTGGCTTTTCCAGAAGGTACATAAGATTTCGTTGTATTTAGTGACGCATCCCATTCGGGTTTGGGTTGCGTATTAATGCAAAGAAAGAAAGTAATAGCTTATGCTTCTCGTCAGTTGAAAGTACACGAAAAGAATTATACGACTCACGATCTAGAGTTAGGTGCCATAATTTTCGCCTTAAAACTATGGAGGCACTAACTCTATGGAGTTAAATTTATCGTGTACACTGATCATAAAAGTTTAAAGCACATCTTTGATCAGAAAGAGCTTAACATGCGTCAAAGAAGATGGATGGAAACCTTAAATGATTATGATTGCGAAATCATCTATCATGAGGGCAAAGCCAATTTGGTGCCTGACGCATTAAGCCGAAAGGAACATGAGAAACCCAAGAGGGTTTGGGCTTTAAGATTAGAACTTCAAATAGATCTAATCGAATAGATTAAGAAAGCTCAAGAACAAGTTATCAAAGAAAACAACATCTCCGAAGAAAAGCGTAATGGTACCATTGACTCGTTAGTCAAAGGTGATAACGGTATCCTCAGACTTGGAAACAGGATTTGGGTACCAATCATTGGAGAATTACGCGAAAAGATAATGAGTGAAGCCCATAAATCCAAATACATGATGCACCCCAGTAGCGACAAAATGTATCAAAATCTCAAGCCTAACTACTGGTGGAATGGAATGAAGAAAGACATTGCTCTGCATGTTGCTAAGTGTCTAACATGTTTACAAGTAAAATCCGAGCATCAAAAGCCATCGGGTTTGCTTCAGCAACCCGAACTTCCTGTTTGGAAATGGGAAATGATAACCATGGATTTTATAACAAAACTTCCTAAGACCACTCGTCAACATAATGCAATCTGTGTTATCATCGATAGGTTAACCAAATCCGCTCATTTCTTACCTATCAACTAATCTTACTCTATGGATAGTGATGTGCAAAATGGTCTATTAAAACCTAACCTAACTTAGACACTCTAGTTTTAAATTTATAAATCTAGACTCTCCTAATGCTAGACCACTAGACAGGCAAGTGTACCTATCGACTGTAGTAAAGCCTAATGGAGTCCGGATATCGAACCCAAAGGACACTAGCGACACCTAAACTAGACTCTAACTAATAACTTGAATAAATTGATTTAATTGATTTTTTTGTATTTTTTAATTATTAACTATAAAAATAAAAAGATACTTAAACTAAACTAGACACGAACAAATCGGTTTAGAACTCAAATAGGGGAAACAACTACCTAGGTAAGGAATCCTACTATTCAACTCGTAAACTCTCGGAATTGGATTTATGATTGGTAACCGTATTCTAAAAATATAACACTAAGGAATAACTAAAGTATGCTAGATCTCCTCCCGGTCTCACCAACAATACTTAAGAATCCTAAATATCATGTAAGCTCAACGGTTTAATGGTTCGGATCATCTCCTAGTCTCACCTTACCTAAATATGCTAAGGTACCCAAATATTAAATCACCTCCCGGTCTCTCTAATCACAAAGCACCCTAAGGCGTAAAGGGTTATTTTTATTGAATTCGGTTATAACTCGGATCTGCAAGAATCTAAAGGAATCTAGGGTAACTCACTCCCGTGCAATCACTACCCAAACCCGAAAAATACCAAAACAAGCGACACTTAATTACCTCCCGGTCTTTCAAGTGACATAATATAATGTATATCTAAACTCTCAAATACCGTTCCTATGGAATACGTTAACTATAAACCATAAACTAGTTACAAACACACAGTAAGTAACCTAATATGCATCCATACATGAAAGACATTCACAAAGACGCATATGAAACAATAAATTGATAATAAATCAATACCAAATACGCATATTCATCACAACCAAATAAAATAAAAACTTTACCAAAACATGAACCAATCAATAATAATCCAAAACTGAAAATAAAACGAGTCTAACAAGTATTCATCCAAACCCAAGCAGTATAAAAGTTTAGTCAATCATAATAATTGATGAAACAAAAATATAATAATTATTACAGTTCATCATAAAAGAAATAATATAGTTGAGCTACTAGCCTGCGAGTTTAAATTAATAGAGCACCTAGTCTGCTTGCTTGATTCCTTTTAAAATTGGTCGTTAGACTTTAGGTGCTTGCCTAAATGCTAGCTTTAATCAAACAAAGATGGCCCCTGCCTTGACTTGTGTAATTTTTTTATTACTTGTGTTTTGGTCTCCCAACAGAAGACGACAGAGGTGGTCCCCCCTATGCGCTTGACCTCCTGCCTCCAACTTCTGTGTTGTGGCCTCATAATCTTTTTATATTTTTCGTTGACCGCCATATGACTCCCAAACCCAAACCCTCCAGATTCCTTCTACGTGGGCCTTTATTGAGCTTAGTCCATCCAATTATAATAACAACTAACGTGGGCCTCTTATAATCCCACCAACACTTTACTTGGTTGTTTTAAATTAAGTTGTCTTGCATTTCTCTACATATCAACGTGAAAGAAGTTTATCAATTGAAATCAACATCAAATAAATATAGATATGGATATACAAACTTAATTTCAATCGAGTAAACATGATTTAATTAATTAAACGTCTTTCTTTTACATATTAACTTTCAAAACTTAAAGATGTAAATATGATCCAATTAAATGCATTATCTAATAAAAAGTGACCAAAGCCATTTAAAAGTGTAACATATATATATATATATATATATATATATATATATATATATATATATATATATATATATAATTATATGTATATTTTGTACCATATCAGATAGATTGGCACGAATATACGTAAAGAACATTGTATCATTACATGGTGTGCCATTATCTATCATATCTAATCAAGATAGTATATTTACATCTCATTTCTGGTATAGTTTCCAAAAAGCGTTAGGAACTCAATTAAATCTTAGCACTGCTTATCATTCTCAAACTGATGGGCAGAGTGAAAGAACAATTCAAACGCTTGAAGATATGCTCTGAGCTTGTGTGATCGATTTAGGAGGAAGTTGGGATGATCATCTTCCCCTAATGGAATTCTCGTATAATAATAGTTATCACACAAGTATTCAAACCGCGCCGTTCGAAGCTTTGTATGGACGAAAATGTAGAACGCCGATATGTTGGTCTGAAATTGAAAATAACCAGATGTCTGGACCCGAAATACGCGAGCGAATCGGCACTGTAGCTTATCGCTTACGGTTGCTGATGCTGTGTGCGCGTAGCGTGTAATTATGAAAGATGGGATGATTTGCTTTTTGCACAAAATCGTGTTTTAAATTTATTAAATTGATTTCTACAAAGACTAAACGCACACACAAAATAGGCAAGTGTACCTATCGTATATGTAGAATAGTATTGGTAAGAACCAAGTATCGATCCGTGGACACAAATGTTTCTAATAACAAATCGTTGCTTTACTTTAATCGGAGGTTTTAATCATTTTGGGGTTAATTTTTGAACTTTTAATAATATAATAAATACTTATATATAATATATAGGTGACCAAGATGAGAGATTCTAAACAAGTAGTTCAATTATAGGAAGGTTACCATCTAAGATCAGGAATCCACTCCATTTTAGCATTGATAATTAATATGTAAACATGTGGTAAACTTGTCGTAATAATATATGATAGATAGCTCCTTAAGCCTTAAGTGAGCATCTTTGGCACTAGGGAGGTAACATGCGCATTTTAAAGTCCACCATTTCCTAATGTCATGTTACCTCAAGAATGTCAATTTAAGTTGGCAAGTAGTTTCGTAAAGTAGAAAGATTAGGATTGACTTCGATTTCTCATATACCAATTCTAACAACTTCGGGTGGTTATAGTTTAGTCACACAACCTCCCCTTGGTTGATTTAAGTAGGTTATAATTACACATTCTGTTAACATATGATTTCTTAAACTAAAATGATATCCTAAGCAAAGCCATTTTCGGATTACCAAGACTTAGAGAAATAGATCATAACTTATATCTCATCATTTTTAAGTACAATATAAGGATCCATGTTTCGATAATGTATCAAAGTATTTCTATCTTTCAAGAACATGAATCGATCATGAACGATTGCCAATAGAATTGACAATCACCAACTTTGAATTAGTGATTTATGATGGTGAAACATTTCTCATCAAAAGATAATTGTAAAATAACCATGTACTTTACTAGACTACACCACATGTTTTATATAATTATCAAGTAAAACAAAGCTTCTTCATAGATATTAGATGGTAAATGGAGTTTAGCTCATAATGAGCATGGTGATTAACATTAGGATGGATGATGATAACAAACACATGATTAAACTAGAACAATCTAACCAAATATATGAATCTTCCTTCTTAATGATGATGATGATGGTTGATGGTGATGACCTCCAAGCCTTCAAATTCTTCACTAGATCTTCAATGTGAGTGTTAGTGTGTGTTTTTATAAGAGAAAACCGGATATAACTCTCTTCAAGACACACCAAATGAGTGCAGCATGAGCCACTATTTATAGGCAATCTGGAGTGAGAAGCACGACCCCGTGCTTACGTGGGCACGCCCCCGTGCTTTTTAGTGACATGTGCTAAATTCATTTTGTCTTTTCTGGTAGACGTCCACGGCCCCGTGGTTGAAAGGCACGGCCCCGTGCTTTTGTTCCCAGTTTTTTTCTTTTCTTGTAAATTTTTGTCTTTTCTGGTGTTCAGAAGCATGGGGGCGTGTTTCTTGTTTTCTTGTGTTTTCTTTCGTTATTCTTCGTCTTTCGCTTGTTTCTTCGTTTGGGGCTTGGTTTCACCTGAAATTACATTTTATTATGATAAGTAGCCTTTTATGCTATGTTATTTTATAGAAATTGCAGTTTTTAGAGATTATTTGATGCCGGAAAGATGTATAATTTTATGTACATCAGTTGCCCAAAGAAATGAAAGGAATACACGATGTGGTCCATGTTTCCAACCTATGTAAGTGTCTGGCTGACGAAACTTTAGCCATGCCTTTAAAAGATGTTGAAATCAACGAGAATCTAAAATTTGTAGAACAACCTCTACAAGTGGAAGATTTTAAAGTTAAGAATCTTAAAAGGCGAAAACTGAAGTTAGTCAAAATAAGATGAAATTCTCGAAAAGGCCCAGAATTTACTTGGGAATTGGAATCGGAGATGAGAAAGAAATACCCGCACCTGTTTAACAAATCTCGAGGACGAGATTCATTCCAAGGTGGGGAGGATGTAACATCATGAAAAATACCATATTTATTTATGGGTTAATATGTCAAACTTTGAAAATATAAGGACCCAAAAATAATTTAATAATAAATATGGTAAAGAAATAATATACATGGAATATAATAAGTTAGAAGAATTCATATTAAGAAAATGGTGGAAGGATTTCCATCCCAGATGGAAAGTAGGAAGAAAATGTGATTCCTTTCCAATGGTATAAATAAGGAAGATAAATTCCATCCCACGTGAAAAATGGGATAAATTTGGAAGCTCTTTATAAGAGATGGAGTTTCCATAGTAATATTCTTTTATGCATAGCATGCATCAAGTGGTCCTAGCGGAGGGTGCGTAGCACCCGACGCGCATGGGCTCGGGCGAGGATGAGGACGATGAAGAAGGCGACGATGACAGCGAAGGACGTTGAGCGCAATGTGGCGCTTTGATGGCGCACTTTGCACTTCGCACGCTCGCATGGCTGCGAGCCGCCTTATTGTTTTTGGATAGTGGAAGCGAGGTCAACAGGTGTCAAGATGTAAAAGTTCAAAGACTAAAATGAAAAATCTTGATTTCTAGACCCTTCGCGATACCCGACGGGTCAGGGGAGTAACCCATCGCGATACGCGATGGGTACGTCACAGTGCCCCAAAATGGGCGGTGCCGCGATACGCGATCGCCCAACCTATTGGGTCATCGCGATACGCGATGACTAGGCGAAACAATCGTGACACTTGTCCAGCCATGTGGTGCCACGTGTCCACACGTGGCAGCTCTACTAGGTGACCAATCAAGCCTAGTGGGCGGCGTCGCGATACGCGATGCCAGAACCTAAAATTCCCTCGCGATACGCGATGGAATAAAATAATCAGAGGCGGTTAGCAGGTCCATCGTGATACTCGATGGATCCCTTTTTGACCCATCTCGCGATGGGCACAATTTCACCCCTATAAATAGGGGTGTCGGGCTCTGCTTATTGCATCCCAAAATCAGTTCACAAATCACTTTCTCGTTAATCGTGTCACGATCCCGTTGTTCCGACGATCCATTCTAGAAAAACGTGCAAGACGTAGAAGTGTTGTGAGATCATTCCCTCGATACCGACGACAAGTAGGAGTGCTGCCCACGTCAAGCTTAGGCATTTCTAGAAATACAAGCCATACAAGGTAGGGGTTCTGCCCGAATATTTTATTATATATGGATTAGACCCTAATCGATGGTATAGTCTATACCTTGATTATATAAAAAGTAAAATATAGTTTTTATAAGACGCGGGTATATATATATATATAGGGTTGGTATCATTTAAGAACTTTAAAAAAATTAAGAACTGGTAGGAACCCTTAAAAACTAAACAATTTTTTAATTTTTTTTATATATTAACATTATTTAAGAGTAGTTTTATCATATTTTATATAAATTTTTTGATTACATATATTATTCACAAGTTACATACATGTAAAATTTATGTACTAACAAATTTACATAGGTGTAAAACAAAAACATAGATATGTATAAAAACTAATTTTCAAAATTGTAATTGTAGATATAGATATAAAAAATGATAAAACTACTCTCAAAGAACATTAACATACAAAATGTTTTATAAAAAACGTTAGTTTTCAAGGGTTCCTTCAAGTTCTTAAATAATTTAACAGTTCTGTAATGATACTCATCATATATATATATATATATATATATATATTAATTCTTTATAATTTTAAAGATTTTATATTGTTTCTTAAGAAATAAGAAACTTGATATATATATATACGTTACTTCATAAAGAAGAAACGTGGTGATTAAATGATAAAACTTCTTGGACTAAAGGTTCAAGTATTTTATAAAAAGAGTAATTACTATCAAGGTAATGATTATACAAATAGACTAAAGGTCTAAAGCTAGATCACTGATCTAGTATTTATAAAAGGTTATTCTCGTACTGTAGGTCCGAGGTAACAAGAAGATTACATCAGTGTGATAAACTGATCATAACAAAGGTGAATATGTCCAACTTTTTACAACTTTATAAATCGAGTCTTATAAATGATTACATGGGATTTGCGTATCTCTAAAACGTTATAAACAAAGGTAATCGTTGGCCCTCAGGCTATCGTATACGTTTGTCTGGATCCTTTCATATGTGGTTAGACGGTGGGCACAACGCACCACGCTAGATTATGCCTCCGCCACGTTGGGCCGGACCTACGATGTTCGAGTGGGGATAATCTTGTGTATATAGGTAGTGGCTACGTTCTCGAACACTGCGGTGTTCGCTGAGCGGTTTCGAGTTGAGCCGGAGTTTGTAATAGTTACTCAGACTTTCAGAACTTGATTGTTTCCTAAGCCACGTTGGGCCGAGGCCTACGATGTCTCGAGGGGATGATTAAGTGTCAAAATATTTTGTGTCAACATATTTACCAGTTTGCGTTGCTGACGTATTTTGTAACTGTTTTCAGGTAATCAGGATTAGATGCTTGGAGATGAAGAATAGCCATTAGACGATCTGATGGCTCAGATGGAATTTTTATTAAAATAATGTAAATTATGGTTTTCATGTTTCAAACGCTTTTGTACCAAACATCGGGTCTTTAATTCCCGACTTTTGAATTATAGTAATATTTTAATTAAAACTTTCGCTTTATAACCTTAAACTCTGATATATTAACAAAACAGGTACCAACTATTGTTCACACGCCTAGGCCTTAAGTTGGGGTGTGACACAAAAAAACCTAAAAATCCAAACTGAAACAAAGAATGATGGTTTGGTTTTATATTTTTTTTAAAACCGAACCAAACTGAATTTCTATACCTTTGTTTTTTAGTTTTTATTTTAAACAATACATAAGAATTTAAAAATACGTAACTCAAATATTTTTGCCCAATTATATAATAATCAATTAGTTAATAATTAACACAATTATTTATGCGTAAATTCATTAATTTCAACTAACTTTTTTTTTCGGCCTAAAAGTTCCAAGTTCAAATGGCAAAAAGCGAAACAAAACTGAACCGAAAAATCAAAATCGAAACCGAACAGTTTCAAATATCCAAAAATCAAAGTTCCGGTTTTCTGTTTGGTCTTAGCCGAAAACCGACCGAAACCGAACCGTAAGCACCCTACCAACCAACTTAACACCATACTAAAAAGGTTAATAAGTAATTTAATTTTACCAAAAATAGTAAAAGTTACATTTTAATACACTGTAGGTTATCAGGAGATTAGATACGACGTCGTGGTTCCAATCAGCCCCCTTTACATTGACATTGTGCGTCAAATCACATTTGAGCCCTAGCCAGCAAGCAAGCAACCGGAGGCGCTGCATAACATTCATTGTTTGAAATCCAATCCGATGGCTCGACTTCTATCGAGATCCACTCGCCAGGCATTCATCTATCCAAACCTTTTCTAATTTGCATATCATCGATTCGTCATTTTGCTTATGATTTTTATAAACAAGTCGAAATGTAGCCTACTTATTCCACGTATGTTTACTGCCGATTGGATTAATTGGAACATGTAGTTCAAGTTCAAGGCAATTTTTAAGCTTAAAATATGTATATGGTGGTCTAGGCGTTTGATTTAGGGTTCAGAATTTATATTTATGTAGTTGATTTGGAAGTGGAAGTATGTATCTAGACATTTCAAGAGTCGAAGCTGATGAATGTCTTGAAAAGTTCAATACTTTAGGAGGATAATGGATTGGAACCAGTACATCCGATTAGTTGTTTAAACTTTAAGGAAACCCTTTCCTTGGTAAAGCAAGAGATTTGTATGTTGGATCAAATTAAAACATAAAATATGCGTACGATTATCTACATAAACTTTAAGTTTACAGTAAACAAATAGAAACTTAGCTCACCTCACCTGAATGAATGCATCACTGCTTTCTGCACAAGATCATGATTTTCCAATACAGAAATTTTATTTTATTTAAAAAGTTTACTTCACTTGAGTTGTTGATGGGTATATTTTTGTTTGTTTATTGGACTTGGTAGCTGCTATTTGATGTAACTATATGTTTTAATGTCAAGTTCTATAACCCTTCATGAACTATTTGTTTCTTTCTTGAGATGCTCACGCTAGCCTTAGATAGGAAGGGCGTTTTATAATCCAAGACCTTATATATCAACTTACATCTATGTAAAGACCAGTAACTAATCTTTTAACAAATTGTTCTGTTTTTAAGTACACTACTACATTTAATGATTTGAGCTTGCCTACTGAGAACTCAATGATTTTGATGCAAAAAATTAACCATGAGTGTTAAACAACATATTCATTTGCCAGAAACATCTTTCTTTAAAATCTTTTCCCAATAATACTATTCTACATCTTAAATTAATAGGGAATTTGAAATGAGTTATTGCATCACCAAGAATGTTCTATGTATACATGTGTATAACATATTTTTTTTGTCATTATACAGTTATATGGTAGTCAATCTATTCTGCAACCACAGCAGCATGCAGTCCCAGTTCGTTTCTATGCCAAAGAAGCTGCTCCTCAAGCTCTCAAGGGTGATGGTGAGTTGACGTGCTAGCTGAAATTCTTTAGATTCTATAAAAGTATAAAGTAATAATGGTTAAACCTTCACACACATTTGCAGAAATGTTGAAAGGTATTTTTCTTGAGGTGAAGAACAAGTTTGAGACAGCAATCAGTATTCTTCGCAAAGAGAAAATTACTATTGCTCCTGAAGATCCTGCAGCAGTTGAACAGTATGCTAAAGTGATGAAGACTGTAAGGGAAAAGTAAGTTCTCAAGAGTGATGATGATTGATGTGTGTGTGGCTGTGTGGGTATATATCACACACGGGAGAACATTCAATTCCAAACCAAAAATACGCTGAGAATTGCAAGACCGCGTAATATACTTGTACCTCTTCCTCAAGTGTTATGCAAAAGACAGTTACATAACTGTCTAGCCACTATCTATTTAAATTATTAATGCACAACATGCACGTGCCTTATGCGGTTCTCACAGTTCTCAACATAAAGTTGGTTCTGAAAAGAATGTGCCCCTGTATAATATATATATACATATACATACATAATGTTTATGTATGTATGCATGCTAATTGGGTAACATTATGCTTTTTATAATTTTCTGATTGATTCATTGTTGATTTTAATTATTATTTAAATGTCTCTTACATATTTTTACAGGGCAGATTTGTTCTCAGAATCTCAGAGGATTCAATTCACCATCAAGCAACGAACTGATGGAATCCAAGATGCCAGATCTTATCTGTTGGCTTTGAAGGATATCCGTCTCAAGTACTATTCTTTTCTATAATTATTACTTTTTGAAAGACGAGTGCTACTAGTTATGATTGTTCATATGTTCATGGTGTAATTCTCAAAGCATTTTGATTTTGAGACTGAGTGTCATGTACATGCTATTTGTTTGTAATATAAGTTACAATATTTGCAGGAGAGGACTTACAGACGAATTAGGTGCTGAGGCTATGATGATGGATGCACTTGAGAAAGTCGAGAAAGAGATTAAGAAGCCGCTTTTGAGGAATGACAAGAAGGGGATGGCTCTCCTCAATGAAGAATTCAACAAGATCAACCAAAAGTAAGCTTTATTTAAGAAATCATCATTTATGTTAATATGTTGTCTCACTTTTCGTTCTTTGCTCTAACAGATGTTAGATTTAACTTTTATCATTTTAAAACTTAATAATATATATAAAAAAGCGTCCTTTTGTCTTTTTAAACAAGGGTAAACAGGTCAGTTTTAAAAAGCTAGCTGAAAAAGTTACACGCCTGTTAGTGGAAAGGACAAAACGTGTGACAACATATGAACTTCGGGGACATTTTTTGTACTTTTATGAAGTTTAAAGAACACAATCTGCAAGTAACCCAAACATAAAGGAAGAAAACCGTAATTTGCCTTAAGTAATCTAGATTAGAGTTTTTATATATATCAGGAAGAAAACTGAATTTGAGAGCTATATACTTATCCAGGCTGGGATCATATCAGGAGGTTGACTTTATAGTTGGTTTGATCATTCTGTGTTGACCAGTCAACATAAAAGTTTTTTAACGCGTATTTACAATTTTATCTCTAGGCTTGGCATAAGAAAGGAAGACTTGCCTAAATACGAAGAAGCTTTGGAAAAGAAGATTGCTAAAGCACAGCTGGAAGAGTTGAAGAAAGATGCCCTTGAAGCAATGGAAACACAAAAGAAAAGGTATGCTTTTTTACTTCTATGAAAATTACAGTATTTAATCAAACGCTCAGATAAGAGTTTTTATCTTATTTCTTTCAATAATATTTTGCAGGGAGGAGTTCAATGACAAGGAAATGCCGGACGTGAAGTCTCTTGATATTAGAAACATGCTCTGAGCTTAAGAGTTTGCTTCAATAATTAATCTGCTCGTTATGAGGATTTCTCGAGATGTTTGATTAAAAAGACAAGGACGATGATACGCTGTTGTTTATGTATCGAATCAAGCGTCCATGAATAAATGTTTTGATTTTTTGAAGTGAAAGCTAAAAATTCTCACTTGTTTTCTTCTGCAACTTCTCTTTTATATCTTATTTGAATAATTCTTGTATAACTTTCTCATGATCAATTTCTTTCTTTGAGTAGTCATAATAATTAGGTTAGTGTTTTATCAATCTTTATTTTTTACGTGAGATTTTCATATCATCTTAAACTGGATCCGAAATCGTTTCTAGTATATTAAGCTGTTATATAAGTATTCTCATACTTTAGCTTAGAGGTGAAAAAAAACCCGAACCCGGAACCGGACCCGAAATAAATACCCGGAACCGGTTTTTCTAATACCCGGGTTTTTAATACCCGAACCCGAACCCGACCCTACCCGTAGGGTACGGATAGGGTATGCATTTTGGCACTAAAACCCGAACCCGAACCGGACCCGATTTGTACCCGGTAATACCCGAAAACCCGATTTGTACCCAGTAATACCTGAACCCGGAACCAAGGTTGTCCAATACCCGAAACCGGGTATTTCAAATACCCGATGTATACCCGAAAAATACCTTAAAAATACCCGAATAATACCCCTAAAAAGTGTAAACTTTAAAAAAAATCCAATCTATATAAAAAAATACCGGAAAAAAACCTGAAAAAACCCGTAAATAGAGTTTTTTCAATACCCGATAATAGGGTATTCAAATACCCGGTTTTAGAATATCCGGTTCTATACCCGACCCGAACCCGATGCATAGGGTATGATTTTTAGAGACAATACCCGACCCGAACCCTACCCGATTATTACCAATACCCGGTCATACCCGAACCCGGTTCTATACCCGAACCCGGGTATTTAGAAAACCCGATTTGTGCACCTCTACAGTTTAGCTATTTTTCCTTTTAGTTACAAATCTTAATTCATTTTATTTATTTATTTTTATATTTTAACTTTAATTCATTTGTAATCAATAAAGTTATTTCAAGTTCCATAATTATACTAATTAACAAAATTAAATCACAGTTTATATTTATACCTATTACTAAAATTATTTATCAATTGTGCACAGAGTTTTGAAATGTCAATATTCTATTAAAGTTGACTCTTTTTGAGCTATAAGTTCAAAACTTAAGTCCGGCTTATGGATAATTTTTCTAACTCAAACTCAACTCAATTATTACTAAATAACTATACAATTATTTCATTCAGACGAACTTTTCTTCTTTTTAATTATAAACCATGTCGATAAAATACTACTATTTAATTATTTTCATCAAAAGTGTATGCATGATAAGGATATAAAGATATATTTAATAGGCCTATTGGATTTTAATAATCCAAACTTTTCACCGTTGGCCGGTGTTGAGCCGAACTTTGAAAATATACCACAACAGTCCCAATTTTCAAACTATTGGCCGGTAACAAGCTTTTCATTAACGGGGTTAGATCTCGTTAGTTTTTGCTGACGTGGAACTACTTACATGGATTTTTTTTATTTCTTATTTTTTATTTAGTATTACGTGGATTAACCAAGAAATACTAAATAAAAAAATAAGAATTAAAAAAAAATCCATGTAAGCAGTTCCACGTCATCAAAAACTAACGAGATCTAACCACATTAGTGAAAAACTTGTTGCCGGCCAATAGTTTAAAAGTTAAGACTGTTGTGGTATATTTTCAAAGTTCGGCTCAGCGCCGGCCAACGATGCAAAGTTTGGATTATTAAAATCCAATAAACCTATTTAATACAATAATATGAATAATATGATAAGTTTATAAAGCTTGACAAGGAAAACTTGGACTCAACCTCGTAAATTAAACAGGTCAACTACATGCCTGAGATCGTCTAACAAACCAATTTCAATTAACCCATGGACAACTTAACTTAGCACTATACATAAACAAAATAAATAAACAAAAATATCTCAAATTTACCATTTTTTTTAATAATATTCTTGTTTGTAGGAGCAACCGCCTAGTATTTGCCACAAATTTGCCTTCCGTATCTCCCGGAGAAACTGGTGTCTGAAACTCTTCAATGCCCATATTTTCTCTCCAAATGTAATTTAAGCTCCGTTTCATCTTCATCTTCATTTTCATTTTCTATCTTCTCTCATATGAAGAACAAGAACAAGACACATTGAATCTATTTTTTTTCATTTGGGTTCGTTGATTTGGGGTTAATCGACAAACAAATCGATTAACCAACCATTAATCCGCTACACCCTTCAGTTTCAACATCATGTCTCAACGTATGCCATCATCATTCTCTTATTTCAATATCTGTTTCAGTACCCGTATTCGTTTTTTCATGCTTTCAGTATCGGTACCATTCTGTTTCGCCATTTTCGGTATATAAATGGTACTGGTACCGAAAAAATTGGTACGGTATTCGGTAAATGGTTTTACTCGTTTTCGGTCACGTTTTTTAGTTAACAATGGTTAAGTATTTTTATTTGAATTTGATTTTTGATTTTGATTTTGAAGTGTAATTATTTTCAGGAAATTGATTTGGGGGTGATAAATAATAATACGTGAAGATTGAGAGGAGGCTTCAGTTTAAAAAAAGAAAAAAATAATACTTGTGGCATCGCATCCTCTCTTTTTGGAGGTTTAGAAATGAATTCAAGCGACCAAAAACAACAGCTTCATGGTGCTTCAGAAAATGCTGACGTGTCATCAAAGATTCTTAATGGCAAAGATTGCCCAATCAAAGGTATATTGTTTGTACGAGAAAACATTGTACACGTTCACATTCTAGGACGGATGTCAGTATGTTTCTATGTGTCAGTAAGGTACAAATGTACAATTATGTCTAAAGTAACATACCAGGAAACCTAAAGAATGTTTAACTGTAGGACATATTATTGAAATTTACCAAAATAGCCATCTTGATCTCAGATTTCTCAAAAGAGTCATACAAAATTAACCTATCATTTCGTAGTCATCCTTAAAGAATGTTTGCGATTTTTGGCACTGGAAACCATGAAAAGTATAACGAGTGCCACCTTATGATAATTTAGAGAGTAACATGTGTCCACCTTATAATGTTTCACGTCATCAGCCCACACTACCACGTAGATCAGTAGGTTAAATAAGCCCACCAAGAAACACGCCAACTTAGCCTACGCTCTCAACATGGAAGGCTGATTTGGCCTATGCATGTGAAAGGCGTAGGCTAATTTAGCCTACTGATCTATGTGGCAGTGTGGGCTAAAGAGGTGTATCGGTGGGCTAAATTAGCCTACGAGTGGACACTTGTCACTCTCATGATCTAATCTAGATTGATCAAAGACAACACAACTAGTAGTTTTGGTTACCATGAAAAAATAGTTATCTCAAAATGTAGGTGTTAACTACTAGTCACATGGTCAAAATACCAGTCAGTTATTACAATGATCACTTTTTGTAGGTACAAATGGAGGACTAGTTGATATGGATGATAACTCAAGTTATAGTAGTAGTGAGGTATGTTTTTGACTAATTTGATCAACTTTCATATGGTTCAGTTCGTTGTAATCGTTTACACTTCTTCAGGAGCTCGACAAAACCTCGGTTAAAGACATTAACCCGCGGTTCGAGGAGTACAAGAAGAAAGCTTCGATTATAGTCGAAGAATATTTCGCCACCGATGATGTCATCTCAACTGCAAACGAGTTAAAAGACCTCGAAATGTCAACTTACAGTTACTATTTTGTGAAGAAACTCATCTCCATGGCTATGGACCGGCACGACAAGGAAAAAGAGATGGCTGCTGTTCTTTTATCCTCGATTTATGCTGATGTTATCGACCCCCGACAGGTTTACATGGGTTTTCGCAAACTTGTCGAATCGGCTGACGATTTGATTGTAGACATTCCCGACACTGTTGATGTTCTTGCATTGTTCATAGCCCGAGCGGTTGTAGATGACATACTCCCACCCGCTTTTTTGAAAAAAGAAGCTGATGCTTTACCCAAAGGCGCCAAGGGTATTGATGTGATTAAACGAGCCGAGAAGGGTTATTTGTCGGCCCCGCTTCACGCGGAGATTATAGAACGAAGGTGGGGTGGTAGTCGTAACAAAACTGTTGAAGATGTTAAAGCGAAGATTGATAATTTGTTGGTGGAATATGCGGTGAGTGGCGATAAAAAGGAAGCAATACGATGCATAAACGATTTAAAAGTTCCGTTTTTTCACCACGAGATAGTGAAACGCGCGATAGTAATGGCAATGGAACAAAAGAAAGCCGAGAGTAAGCTTCTTGACTTGTTAAAAACGGCTTCGGAAGAGTGTTTGATAAACTCAAGTCAAATTTCAAAAGGCTTCACTCGGATTATTGACATGATCGATGATTTATCGCTGGACATACCGAATGCGAAGGAGTCTTTACAGTCGTTGATATCGAAAGCCGCATCCGAAGGGTGGTTATGCGCTTCTTCTTTAAAACAAGTGTCGTTTTCGGATAAGAAATTAGTGGGAGAATCGATTGTGAGAGCGTTTAAAGCGAAAGCACAATCGATTATTCAAGAGTACTTTTTAACGGGTGATGTTTTGGAGGTAAATAGTTGTTTAGAGTCGGAGAATCTTTCTTCGATCCCGGAGTTAAAAGCGGTTTTTGTTAAACGGTTGATTACGTTAGCGATGGACAGGAAGAAACGAGAGAAAGAAATGGCTTCGGTTTTGTTATCGTCATTATATTTCCCGGTCGACGATGTGGTTAACGGGTTCACGATGTTGATAGAATCGGCAGACGACACGGCTTTGGACAATCCCATTGTTGTGGAAGATCTCGCAATGTTTTTAGCCCGAGCGGTTGTCGATGATGTTTTGGCGCCTTTGCATTTGGAGGAAATCGGGGGCGGTTGTTTAAAACCGGATTCAGTCGGAAACCAAGTTTTGAAAATGGCTAAATCTCTTCTTAACGCTCGATTATCAGGCGAGCGGATTTTGAGGTGCTGGGGTGGTGGCGGGAGTTACACTAACGGATGGGCGATTGAAGACGTCAAAGATCAAATCGGTAAACTTTTGGAGGAGTTCGAGTCGGGTGGTGACACTCGTGAAGCGTGTCGGTGCATAACCGAACTCGGGATGCCATTTTTTCATCACGAGGTCGTTAAGAAGTCGTTAGTGATTATTATCGAGAAGAAACAAGATAGGATTTGGAGGTTGCTTGAAGAGTGTTTTAACACGGGAATCATAACGCAAATTCAGATGTCGAAAGGGTTCGGGAGAGTGTCGGAATCGCTTGATGACTTGTGTTTGGATGTACCTGATGCGAAAAAGCAGTTCGGGTCGCTTGTTGAACGGGCTAAAACGGTAGGGTGGTTGGATTCGTCTTTTAGTTTTAACGTTAACAAAACCACGTACCCAACGGAGAACGGGTATCATTAATGTTGGAGTCGGGAATAAGTGATTCCCATGGTTGTTTGCTTGTGGGTATGAACGGGTTTATTTTGATTTCAAGAGTGATGTACTTTCATTTGTTATTTAAGGACTGAACTTGTTTAGGATATTTTGTGTTGTATGATTAGAATTATATATATATAACAAACATATATTAAATTATTAATGACGAAAACAATCAATTATGTAGATTAAACACTTTATTTTAAAACTAAATTGTGTGTAAATAAGAGATGTTATGTTCATAAGAAATGCCAGACCACAACACGTCATTCATAATTCTCATTCATTTTCTCGTTGCATTTAAAGCATCATAATTTGTCACAAAATATAAAAGATTATAAAACTAAGCTTCAAAATTTTGAATATTTGTGTAGTATATTAGACAAACAGAAGAAATGTTGATTCCATAATAAATGTCAACGCTTATGTGATACTTAGCATTCTCTATGAACATGTTACAAACTGGTATAAAATTCTTCATTTTCAACATAACATATAACATCAACAAATTCTTCAAAAGCATGTATATATCAAATCATACCCCAATGAACACAAACAAATTCCATTATAAGTTGACTGAAAATAATGTTCAGACCTCACAAACTTGTTACACACTAACAATAAAATCAAACGACAAAGACCTCTTAAAAGCTTGGTTTTAAAGGCGTGTCTTGAGGGCTGGGCGAGCTATTAGAACGTCTCAGGAGGTGGCGCCTCATGTATTATTGGGTCAAAACTGATTAGAATTAGCGTCTAGAAGGCTATTCTGTAAAAAAAAGCCTAAGGAATGAAAAAATTATATAAGTCTTAATATAAAAAGTTGAAACATGATATATTAGTGAGGCGCAGCTTCTAGTTGCATGTTAAGCTTATTTGATTGTGCATAGAGCATCGCCTGTGATGCTTGTGCCAAGAAGCTCATGTGTTTTTTAATGTGTAAAGAACAATCAAATACACATCTACACTTGTAAATTGTAACAACCTCTTTGGTTTGGGATCAAGCGGGGGTTTGAACATGCTACTGTCATCTACAGCAAACGGTAATCTGCATTTGATTTATGAGTATCACTCGAGTTCCATTTTGGCATAAACTAGTAGAAAACAGGAGAAGTGCTACAACTAGAAAAACTACCAGAATGCAGCCATTTTAGCATAAACATAAACGAACTCGAAAGCAACATGCCTACTCTTGATTCTCATTCAAAAACTTGTTATAAACTTAAAACATCATAACTTGTCACAACTCACAAATCACAACCATTAAGAAATCAGTCCCAACAAACATTAAAAAAAATCATCATTAAACTAAAGATAAGGCATAAAAACTAGTTCAAACCATGAATTATCAACCATCATTTGTGTAACACATAAACAAACAAGAGAGATATCAGGTACATAAGAAACGTATATCAGTATACGTACTCTCGAATCTAGAGTTCTCATATCCAAAAACAATACAATACGCCCAAAACGCGTAAGCGATATTCGAGACAGGGTGTTTTCTATAAATACGCGTTACAAACAAATACAAAATTCATCATCTAAACAAGTACCCTTAACCCTCCTATGTTATTCCATCTTCAACATAACAAATAACATCAATAAATGCATTAAAAATAAAAATTAAATCATAATACCGAATCAACCAAACCTCATCATTCATTCAATTGTTCGAGTTCCGCCTTCAGCTGTTCAATCTTCAACCCCATTGATCTCTGAATCCCACCTCTCTCCTTTTCGGGCAATTTCGAAAGCAACCCATCATACAAATCAAGTTCTTGTTTCACCACAGCACGAGCACATTCAGCTTCTTCATTAAAGTACACAGTTTCCTTTGACTCCATCGCCATTTCGATCTCTTCTCTCGCCTCTGCAAATTTAAGGTTTATTTCATCGACAACCTTGTCAGTTTCCGCATTGTATGATCGACAGATCTTGAACTGGGTGTTTAAGGGTTTATTATTATTATTATTAAAAGATGGGTTTTTGAAAAAAGGGTGAAATGAATTGGTTGAGATGGGTTTTGAAGGGATTAGGGTTTTGGGGTATGGAGATGAGATAAAAGGGTATCTGGTGAGGAATTTGCAGAGAGAAAGATGGGTTCTTGGATGCATATTTGTGTGTGAATTGTGAAAGATCAGACTCCAATCTTGCTTGGTTTTTGCAGATATTGGACTGTCAAGTTGTAGAGGAAGAATCAAGGATGGTTTAAGGTTATAGACTTACTAGTTTATACGCCCGTGATGTGCGCAAAGTGGTATATAAATATCTAGCAAATAATGACCAAGCATAACAGGCAAGTGAACCTATCGAGTGTATAATAGCTGTAGGAAGACCGGGAATATCGAACCATAGAGACAATAATTTAAATAACGAGACTAGTTCTAATAGCTAATTTAAAGTAATAATTAAGAAAATATATATTTTTGGATTTTTATTTATTTTATTTTAGAAGCTAATAATTAATTATACTAAATACTTAAATAAATTAAAGTAACGTAGAAAATTAAATTATTGAATAAAAATTTTAGCAAATTCAAATATGGGAGCAAGAGTTATCTAGGCAAGGAATCCGAATTGTGACGACTCGGGCTTTTATCAGTTACGGGAAAATGTTATGGGAACCGGGAATCTAAAGATATGAAAATCTAGGAAACTTAATGGATCCTTAATCACTCTCAAGGTGTCACCGAAAAAGAAATCTTAGAGATCATGTAAAAACACCGGCTTATTAGTTCACCTGTCAGTTCACCAATTATGATTAATTACCCTATAAAACAGCTAACCCGTCAGTTTCACTATCTCAATGTACCAAAGTACACGGGGTGGTTTTGAATAGTTTAAAGGACACGAGTAAACAGTGAAATTAAGGCAAAAATAGGCAAACCTCCTATCAGATAATTTAACCTAAAACCCTAACAATGCAGACAAACCCGACAACTTATCACCCGTCGGATATTTAAGTAGGTACGAATATAAACTTCTAATAATATGCCAAAAATCAGTTTCTATGGTGAATGAGCTCAATAAACCATAAACAAGTTGCAAACACACAGTAAACAACCCTAACATGCAACCTGTAATCGAAAGACATTTAATCAAGTAACATGTGAAACATTTATTCAGACACAAAACAAAAGTAAATACGGGACACATCCAATAAAACTAATCAAAACTTTTAATTAATCAAAATACCATAAACATAACCCGAAAACCGACAAGTCCAAAACAATCAACAAAACATCATCACAAGCCTAAATAACTAAAAGTATTTAGCCAATAATCATGTTCAAAACAATAAAATATATAAGTTCAAAAATTGAGTTCATAATAAAGATAATAAAATCAAACCAATCTTGAAGTAGATGTGTGAATCCGAACACAAAACCATTTCCTTCTCTCTCGAATAGACAGTATACTCCAAATAATAATAATGGTTAGAGCTTCTTGTGGCTGCTGTCTACTTGGATTCTCACACCCCACAAAATATAATAGTAATAATGCTAGTAATGTAGTTGTGGTGATTTGCGCCTCCCAACCAAAAAAACTCACGTCAACTCCCAAACAAAAAATATAATATATGTAATAATGCTCTGCGGCTCTCTGTCCCTCTGACTTCGATTTCCTCCAAAAAAAACCCCACGTAGGGTTTATTAACAAATCTTGAGGCCCTTTTCTTCCAAGCAAAAACAAACCTACCTCTCTTTTACTTATGGGCTTTCGTTGGTCCAGTCCATTCTACAAATTAAACCTATGTGAAAATTTAGTGCTTTGGTCCACTTAATAACATGTACACTACAAGAAAATGAACCTATTGCAACCCCCGTAAAGGGTTGCATTAGGCCTTAAAAAGGTTGCACTAGACCTAATGCAACCTTTTATCAAGGGCTGCATTAGGTAAAGTTGCATTAGACCTAATGCAACCTTTTAGTTAGATAATGCAACTTTTTTTGATAGAGTTGCAATTACTATTCAAAAGCAACCTTTTTATCATGCCACCTTTTAGCATGCTAATACAACTTTTTTATTTTAATTGCAACTTTTCTAACACATTAATGCAACTTTTGCTATTTCAAACGCAACTTTTGCTACATTCTAATGCAACCATTATTTTATTTTCTAGTAGAAAATGCAACCTTTATTTTTTAAGAATTTAGTTACAACAAATGCATCCTTTTTTATGTGCAAATGAAACTTTATAGCTCATTGTTGGATGTACTAAAATTTGCAATGGTATCTCAATCATACGAACATAATAATAACATAAATATAATTGATAAATTGTATATCGCAACTTGAAAATAAAGTTGTCAAGTATAATAATAAAAAGTAACGAAAACCTGCCACTCTAAAATGATCATAAATTAATCAAACGCCGGTAGCTTTTCCATAATATTCCTTATCTCTAGCTTCTAGCTCAATTTTTTTCCTTCGACAATCGTCTTCAAACTTTTTCATATTTCAATCAGTTGTGTTTTACAACTTCAAGGATCGCTTTGAATGATTCTATACGCCCCTGGGAATCATGTATGGTTTCACATCACTATCCATTTTTCAGTTATACCTTTGCCATAATGTCAAAAAGAGCCATCATGCTCCTTGTTCCTTACAACCATCAAAGGATCGATCAAAGAACTTCCATCGTCCGGAGGTTTGTAATTCTTCATTTTTTCCTTCAAAAGAGGTTCATTTGTTCCTTCAAAAGAGAATAAGAAGACATTGTAAAAATACAATAATTAATAAATCAACCATACAATTTGCTTGTTGAAAGATATTTCAGTAACAATTTAAGATAAGAGGATCTGAACCAAATGATGTGACCGTCTTAGTTTCAAAATTTAATACTTCATGCACAAGTTGAATCATCTTAGTGAATTTTTTATAAACATTTACTAATTTCTTATCATAAACATTAACTTTGGCTAACCAACTTACTTTAATTGAATGTGTTTTACATTTAACAGTACAAAGGACTTGATTACAGGGGTGCAAACCAAACTATAGCATTTAGCATGAAATAACTGGTATCAAACAACACCTAAAAGGCTAAAAGCAATCCCTTCCATATCATATAAACAAATCCCACTTTTCCTAACTACTAAAGTAGATGAATAGTAAATAAATGGAGTCAAAACTTCTCTAGAATGTGCATCAAAATAATAAAACATTACCTCAACAATAATATCGTTTGATTTATGTAACATTTCAAGCTTAGGTTTCAGTGAAGAAGAGTTGGAAATCAAGTTATCATGCTCCAAAAGCCTCAGACTCACAACTACTACGGTTTAAGGTCCGCATGAAAGTGCAGGGATCAAACCCGATCCATGTAAAAACCTGTAAGCAAATTTGAACTACATTATCAAAAAAGTCACCAATAAAATAAAGATTAGTTTGAGGATGTACAATTGATTATATAGGATTGTTTGAGTTTTTCATGCACACGATAAGCAACTGACAATGAGCTTTGCAACTTTGAACCCAAGTTTCCCTTGGGTTTTCTGTCCAAGAAAATTGCCTGCATTGTTTCCACACCATTAGTCAAAACAAAAGCCAATTATAAAGCCACAAATTCAAGAAAATGACTGTTAAAACACTACTATTATGGGGAAATATGGTGTGCCTTTTTTAAGTCTTTATTACTTAAATTTTCCTCAAAATTGCATATTTTATTTCTATAAAGGTGATTATAATCTTGAAATTCCAGTGCCTATAGTAGAATATGTCTTACTAAAAAACCCAATCTAAAACTCCAAGTTCGGATTTCAAAAACAAAATTGATTGAATAGCCACAACAAGCTTACCTGCAAGCAACCTAATTGATCCAGCAACTCCAAATACTCTATATTAATACAGGGAAGACCTAAAAAGTAATTTTAAGCCAAGATTCAAACAACTCACACAAATAGACAAAATACAAAATCAACTTAGACAACTATGAATCAGTTAATCATAATCAATTTACAAAAATAATAGCATAGTCATACGTACCTTGAAGCTCAATAAAATTAGAAACAGAGAAAAATCGACTAATGCGATATCAAGTCAGCTACAACTAACTGGTAATTCACTTCAACTCCTAATCACATAATTTCAATCAAGGCCATAATACGAAACAACAAAAACAATATCGTAGTTCACTGAATTGCTGCTTTTTAAACTATTATTCATAGTTCATCCTAAATCCGGCACTTGTTCGTATGGTTCACCAAATAGAAAAGGACGGGTTTCAAATGAAGGATTTAGTTTTAGCGGTTTACTCATTGCTTTATACTTCTATCTAAATATATGGTACTGATTCAAATTTCAAACATATTTAATCTCTTATTTAATCATTTCGTTACAAAAATATTCATTAGTCATTTATTTAATATATTTCATTTCAAGTATTTCATAAAATAAAAGTTTAATACTAGACGTGGGCAAATAAGCTGATTAACTGAACCGACACAAAATATGAATCGAAACCAAACCGGTTTGAAATTGATTATGTAAAAATCAGTTTTAAAATCGTAGGTAGGTGAAAAAGGTGAACCCATTGGAGAACAATTCTAGAATCTACCAATGGAAATTAAAATAATTCATACAATAAAAGTGTCACACCCCAGACCACGGCCTAGGCGTGTGACGCATATGTTTGTACCACATTTAAAAATAAATCAGAGTTGCGGGTTTGAAAGCGGAATTTATATTTATGTGGATTAAAATATTATTATTTACATTAAACAAAACACGGGATTTTAAAAGTTCCCGGTTAACGTTTACAAAATATTACTTGTTCATTACAAACCAGCATTTCATATTTCTAATATTAACAAAATTATCCGAGCCATCGGATATCTTAAGCACTTCGGCATCCCAAGCTCCTATTATTGAATACCTGCAAAATGTTTAGAAAATACGTCAGCAAAACATGTTGGTGAATATGCTGACGCAAAAAAAAATTATTTTACTTGATTACCCCTCGAGACATAACTTAGGTCCGACCCATCGTGGCTTAGGAAGAATCAAGCTTTTAAAACAACACAATTATAAACTAAGTCTCACACAAGACACCCCAGCAAACACCGTAGCGCTCGACATTACTTAGGTACCATACGTATACACATGGTCAGTCTCACTCGGACGTAACTTAGATTCGACCCATCATGGCGGAGGTCATGATCAGTTGTGGCGCTGTGTGCCCACCAACTTTTCACCGTAAGGATCCAAACAAACGTACACGACAGCCTGAGGGCTAGTGATTACTTTTGTTTATAACGTTTTAGAGATACGTAGTCTCATATAATTCATTTCATTTATTTGACTCATTTCATTTGCATATTGTTTCAAAACTATGAATTGCTTACCAACCTTTGTGTTGATAAACTTTATTTTATGAAATGTTACAGGTTTTCATTTAGGTTGATTATGGAGTTGGAGAAAACGTCACCAAGACCTTAGAATATTAGCAAAAATGAACAATATTTATTTGCTAGATTTTGTTATCTTTATTATTTGAACAAGTATGTTATGTGACATTTCGATGTTGTGAAATTTAAATGAGTTTGTTATATATTATCGCTTTAAATAGTGTCATGCTCTTATGGGCAATCGTTACACATCGGCATGTTCCGCCGCCTTTGGTCGGGGTGTGACACCCATACCCATTATGAAAATCCACCCCAAAGCCGTCAGGTTTTAATCGAGTAATTACCCGTCGGGTTTCGGGTTTCTAATAAGGTTTTGTCAAAATACCCGTTGGATTAACCCGGCCCATAACCCATTGGCCCATCGGGTTTGACAAAATATACTAATCGATTAATAATTAGGATTGTTCAAAGGGTAAGACCCGACCCTTTTACGTAAAATCCTACAAAAACCCTTTACCCTTTTAGGAAGAAACGTGGACCCAAGACTCTAATCTCTTAACAATAAAAGGGTCATGTATAAATAAGGGTTTCAAGGGTTTAACTCTTTACCTTTTAAAGCAGTAATCACATCTCATTTTCTACATTTACTAGTTGCATATCTCATATATGACATTAATATATGAATCGTAGAACAATTATACTTTCATTTAATAACACAATAAAGTTTAACTTCGAAAGTTTATCTACCATTTGAGCCGATACACATAATATTCACATTCACACATTGCAATGTAAAGAACAATTCAGTGATTCCCATATATATGTTTTCCGATCAGTAATATGACCCTTTGTTTTTATTTTTCTCAGTAGTTGGAAAATTTCGGATGAATCATTATATGAAATACAAATTTCACCTAAATTTCAGATTAATCGAGAATCTAATGTATATTTATTTAGAAACTAGTAAACGGGTTAAGGGTTTGAAAAAAGGGTTAGACCCTTGAAACCCTTTTTCCCTTTAAGGTGAAAATTTAAGGGTTTTGCAAGTCGGGCTACCGGGTTTGGTCTGACCCTTATCTTGCTCACCGCTACAAATAACGATTACTATAAAAATAAAGTGTCTCAAATAACTGTCATAAACAAGTTTTAACAAATGATATAGTTAAAATATTTAAGTATACTATATATGGTATTGGATTATTTCAGAAGTTTTTTACAGCGAGAAGTGAACATGTAATTCCATTAATCCCTAATTTCACTCCCTTTCTTATGTGTAGGTCTTTTACATTAATTAGATTGTCCACAAAATAAATTTTTTTTTTTATTTTACAGGTCCTTTTATATTTCATAGAAACATCCAAACGATTTACAATGAAGTGGCAGGTAAGCGGGCAACAAGCTGTGTAGGTGTGTTGTGTAGGTATATATGTATGTGTGTAGGTACATATGTTTGTATATGTGTATGTATGTTTGTATGTGTATAGGTACATAGATTTGAATGTAGCCCGATACATTTATATGTTTGTAGGTAGGTTTGAATATTAATTAAGACATAAATACAACCAACCTATATATATATGTATGTAACAACATATTAAAGGGAGTGAACTTAGGGATTGATGGAGGTATATCTTCAATTCTCGCAAGATTCATCCTCTGCTCTCTCTCTATATATATAGAGAGAGAAAGTTGTGTCGGATACATTATGTATATAATCGGGTAAATGAGTTAATGTTATCACGTAATTGAGTCGGCTATAACACAAATTCCCAACCAATAAAAAATTTCAAAACTAATCCCAAACCCTAATGGTTCAGGTATTACCATCCCAAATATGTCATGTTTCGGGTTTTCCTATCGGGTTCGGGTATCACACTTTTATTGTCACTTTCTTTCTCCCTCCCCCCTTAGCATTAGCATTTCCCGCCCTAGGCTGTAGCTTTTCTCGATCCTCATTCAATTGATGTTCCTTTTTGGGGCCAATATTCATTTTAATACATTTATGTTTGCAGTGGAGAGGATAAGGCGAACGGGAGGTGGAGATGGAATTTGCGAAGCTTTTGGATGATCGATGAACCACTCTGCCAAAAGAAATGGTATAGTTTATGTATCGTAATTCTAAAAAGTCTTATTATTATTATTATCGTAATATTATTTTAAAATTTATAGTTTATGTATCGTATATCGAAAATATAATTACTGCGACGAGTCAACGACTAGTAGCTGTTGTTATTGCCTGCAGTCCACTCTAGCTGAACACGCATAGTCCACTATACTTGATACTTGATAGTTTATAATAACAATAACAATAACAAAACAATAATATTAGTATAAATGAATGCACGGAGAAATGATTTCTGCATCATCACATATTTTGCATAAATATCACTAGCTGGTGGTGATGGATTGAAGCAATTCCTGAATATGTGAACTGGATTCACTTGTCGCAAAGGTATTATATAAACAGGGCTACAAATAAGATAAGTATGTAAACTGGATTCGTGAGCATGTGATTGAATGTTATATAGACACCTGCTACTTTATTTATACATTCATAATAATGGTGCATTAACGGTTAGCTGACTTAACTGTTATATGTCGTCATAACCAACCATTTAACTGTTGTATCAAACTTTAATGGACTTAAGCTATATACTAAAACTTAACAATTACACATCATGTCATTGAGTAAGTAAACAACCAATGTCTAGTTTACTTAATTTATTGTCTCCCATGTCAGCATGTGTTATATCAGTATTTGAATTAACTAGTTAAGAGTTTCATTGACTGGAATTGAACAATAAATCCTAGTTCAATGAGTTGACAAAAAGAACCACATCTTTGGCATTTTTTTACATCAGCTAATGGATTCATCTACATAGGTTGCAAGTTGGGTCCAGTTAATATGCCTAATTCATTCATGTGAATTATTTGTTGTGAACTCATTTTAGAGTGCACCAATGAATCTCTTCATAATATAATTTTACAACCATATTTAGTTTGTAAGACGACTCTGCCTTTTACTAAAATAAATAAATAAATAAATAAAAATTGTAACATGACCTCTTTGTAAAAGTATTAGATTAACACTTCTTGACTTGCTGAATTGATTCATTTTAAAGTCTTATTTGCAACAGATTCACTCTTCTAATACAGATGGACAATATATGGGACGGAAATAATTGATTAATGTGGTTTTGAAGATAAAGTGGAGGCTGCAGATAGTGAATCTGTGATGGAGAGTTCATATGCCATTATTCAATGAAGTTATGAAACAAAATTGTTGGAATGATGAAGATTTCTTGATTCATCTCAGAGCTAACTCAAACAAAGTTCAAATTGCCATTCATTTTAGAAAATCTACAATTATATTAGGGGTATGATTTTTAGAATGAGATTGCTTCTTGTTGGATCATTATTGTTTTTAATTATATTTTCAAGTTTGACAATTTAAAATGATGAGTTTGGAAGCGATTAAGTGTTTTGGGTTCTCTTATGCTGAACAGTATTTTATTAAAATAATAGAGTTGTCTTAAATATTTAACAATATACAACCCTTTTAACATAAGTTGTCATTTAAAATTTTAGTTATGTATATCCAATCATTTAAAATAAGGGTTGTATTTATGTTTTAACAATGCAACCTTTTAAAATAAGAGTTGCCATTTTTCATAAATATTGTAACTTTTTAAGATAAAGGTTGCGTTTGATTTCTAATGCAACCTTTATGCTGAATAAAGTAAATTTATAATCAAATGCAATTTATTTTGAAAGGTTGCTAATAAAAGGTTACATTAGCCTCATTTTCTAGTAGTGGTATCACATCAGTTCGTCAATTTAATACATAATATGAGGCAAACATTAGTTACACATTTATATAGATTTAATTTATATAATTCAACATTTTACTTCACATTTAGTAATCACATTTTTCTTTCTTTTTTTTATATTTAAACCTTTTAAAACTAAAAGAGATTATGTATAAAAAGCATTGTTACTCAACGGTCTCAATTTTAGTAAAAGTATTACACTTTAGCTCGTTTAAACATCAAACCTTTAAAGTCAAAATATGAGCCAATTAATAATAAAATTCAATAAAAACATGGCTCCAAAAATATTTAAAAGTGTTGAAAATATTAATATAAAAATATATAAATTAGACCACATCAGCCCGTGTGCTACACGGGTTGACATTATTTCTTTTTTTAAATATATTAATAACAATATATAATAAAATGTGTAAAACTTATAAAAATCAATTACACATATAGCCATAAAATTCAATTAAAAGTATATTGTGCTAAAAGATATTGTTCTGGTTTCCATTTACTAATTTCTAAACACTTTTTATAGAGATTATAATGTTTGTATTTAAAGATTTGTCACATCGAATAATCCATTTTAACATTTGAATCGGGTGACAAATTCAGATTTCAAAGATATTATCATTTACAAAATTACATCATAATTAGTATGGTTAACAATTTGAAAATTATTTAGAGCATGTTTAGGATTGAGTTTAAAAAATGCTTATTCGCTTATTAGTGTTTTCAAAAAGCAAATAAGTTAAAATGTGTTTGGCAATCAAAAAAATAGTTCTTAATTTAGCTTCTTGATATGGTTAAAAAACAGTTTTTCAAAAACCCAAAATTCAGGCTTTTCAAAATGGTTTTTTGAAAAAGACAATAAACATTTTTGAAACTCAATCTCAAACATGCCCTTGACTTCAAATATAAAGTGGATAAAGTAAACACAATAACTTTAAATATGATCTATAAAGTTTTAAAAATCAAATTAGCATGTAGCCAAGTAACTAAAATTACAATGCCTGGACACATATCGATTCCATTTTTTATTGTGATGTATGTTGTCAAGATATAATAAAATTTTCAATTTCGTTTAAAAGTATATATTTGTTGTTTTAATTTATAATCAAAGACATATTTAAAAAATAGAAACTTCATTTTTGAGAAAAAATAATTGTTTACATTGTCATGTGTTCACCCTATCCAAAAAGTTTGAATAATGTTTAAAAGCTTAATTTATTTTGTTTGTTTTCTCTTATGATGTATGGTTATTTTTCAACTTCAAAAGGTTCTACAAAATTAATATTGACCATACCTAAATATGTTTAGCAACTTTTCATTTTAAATTGTTTCGTATTTCATTACATATTCATGTAATCAACAATCATCCAATTTTGTTAACTTGTTTCATATACCCAAAAATATATTATTATTTTTTGTGATGAGTAGTTTCTGTCAAACTTTATTTTTGATGTTATCATAATTACTTGAATTTTAAAAAGTTAGGTCCATATATCAAGTTATAAATATTTTAAATTTATAAGTATTATTAGAAAATGATATAAGTCACTTGTTTATGTAGAAAAAAACATTATTATACTTATTAAATAATTACATAATATTCACATTTAAACAATCAAATTTTATACATTAAAACTATAATATTCAAAATATTTCATACAATGGTATTACTATTTCAATTTATAATCAAAGACTGAGACTAATTAAATTCTCATATGATATACGCTGTTAAGGTACAATAAATTTCCATTTTCGTTTAAAAGTATATATGTTGTTTTTTAATTTTGAATAAAAGATTTACAAATCACATATTTAAAAATTAGAAACTTTATTTTTGACAAAAAGTACACGTTTACATTTTGAAGTGTTCACTCTTTCCAAAAAAATTTCAATAGTGTTTCAAAATTGTTTCACAATTTAGTTACACATTTATGTAACCAAGAAAAATCAATTATCTGTTTTTTTTTCATATAACCTAAAATAGATTTTTGTTTTCTTTCGTCTATAATCTCTATAACTTATAATAGATTTTTGTTTTCTTTCGTCTATAATCTCTATAACTTATATGGATGTTGTTTAGTGTTAGTCACAAAATAGTAGTTATACTTTTTGTTGTCCTAGTTAGTTGTCATAATAGTGATGCCCTAGACTTTCAAATGTCACTGCACTCGCCTACGGCTTTTGTATATTGTCGCCGGCTTCCGGATCTGTAGAGAAAGATCTAACTCCAAAGCAAACTGATATAAAACAAATAAGACGTATTTAGTTTCGTTTAATAAGAATTGCTAAACCTACATCAAGGACACCTAAAAAATGAGTCGAAAACTTAATTCAAATATGCACAATTTTTTTAAGGTCCAATAACGCATTTTATTTTAAATTACTCTTATGATGTGAGGTTAAATAGTTATCCATAAAAAAATTTATGTTTTATCTCTAGTGGGTCAAAAGGATTGTTACTCCTTAACAAAATTACAAAAACAAAAGAATCATGTAGTTGTCATAGAATAGAAAATTAGTGCTAAACCGACATCAAGTGCATTTTCAAAACTTTTCCAAAAACTGGATACAAATATGTACATCTAACTTTTTTAACTTTCGACCCAATATTGAATATGATTAACCAAAACAATACCAGATTCATACACATCTCCGTAATCTTAGTTAGACTCAAAATACCCTTATGCTTGCTAGCACGAACTAAATAAGCAGGTCTTTCAATAAAAGTAAATGTTGACCAAAATCTGGTCAACCACAAAAAAAAGTGAACTTTGACCAAAATATACAAAATTATTCAAAAATAAATGAGAGGCATAAAAATAATTATAAAAAAAACAACGGAGTGATTTTGTAATAGGAGTTATAAAGACACATTTTTTAGAGAATAAAATGCATAAAATTACAATATTTAATGAATAAGATGTTTAAAGATGCAACCTTACATTATTATGAAATCTGTGAATAAGAGTATCTTGGTCTACTTTATTATAACTAAACGTCGAGAGCTTCTGAAGACGAGTCGAGTTTGAGCCTAGACAAGCTCGAGCTCGGCACACCCTAGATTAAAAAACATAAGGGTATTTTGGTCACCTTTTTTGTTTACCTGAAAGCATTGTAATTTTGTTGCAATAGATACCACAAGGTCATAGAAGAGTTCATTAGGTAACCGTTTCGGTCTAGTCATCCCCAGCACCGTCACATCATCATTAGCTTCAGCCTACAAACATAACATCACAACAAATTCATTTGCATACTATAAATTAGTGAAAAAAATTGTGTTAAGATCAAAAGAAAATCAAGCTTAGACTTTTTCAACACAGGAGTATTGACTCTTAGACAAAACCTAAAATGTATAAAGCATTTTGATAAGCAATGGATGGACACCAGTTTAAGTTTTCTAAACAATTCAATTCAAATTAAGTCATAGTTTTTCTTTTATTTATTTTTTTCAAACCCCATTGCAGAATTTACAAACCAACAATGTTGTAAAATTGTTGTAATATGATACAAAATATCACAAAAAAGTTGATTTATAAATAACTTGTTAGTATTTTCTGAAAACCCGTACTGCCCCGAACCAAGATGATCATTTTCAAAAGAACCTTTTTGATCTGAATCAAAATCACCATTTCACTAAAAGACTCTTTATGATGATCATTTTCTAAAAAGACCCTTTCTGGTACGAATCAAAATCACCATTTCGTTGAAAAGACTCGTTATGGCATGAACCAAATATGAGCTGAAACAAATATGAACCAAACCAAAATGACCATTTTCTTAAAAGACCCATTGCATTCTAAAGTCTATATGTTTATTTCGATAAGATAGATTTGATCTTTTTAAGTGCAGACTATGTCACCAAAAATATATAATAATAATAATAATAATAAATAATAATAATAATAATAGCAATAATAATAAGAGAGCACATGATCAACTTTGTATTGTTTTATAAAAATTGATGAAATTAAACGAAAGGGGTGGTTAATTACCTCAACAACTTTCTGTAGAGCAAAATCTTGACCCCACTCGTGAACCAGATCTTTCTACATTTACAATTGAAAGGATTAGACATAACCACTTAAATAAAATCAAAATAAAGATACGCATTTTGACCATTTTATCATCTCTAAACAAACGGAATAATATAAATAAGTTAAAATAAACTGTCTTACTTGTTGGTTTAAATCCGAGTAAAGCTTTAACTTCAATCTCAACTGATTAAGCTCTATCCTCTTACCGAATTCATGCAGTTTTGATGCACTTCTACACACATTATATAGAGGTTTTTGTATTATGAAAGATAATATATTTGTTAGTCAAAATGTAATCCACTTATAAATTCAAAATGTAGATACAAAAACAATTAAAAACATTAGTCGATTATATTGAGTAAATTGTTTAAATATTATTTCTTTTATATACTAAAGTGCAATATCATAAGCAATTTGATCAATCATAAAACTTCAAATTTATAAACAAACCAAATTAACCAGGAAAAAAAAAAGAAAAAGAAAAAGAGAAAACAAAGGATGTGTGCTATATATGGTAGCCCATTGGTGTTAATATCCAAAAAGATAATCATTTTGTGTAGTACAACATTAAGCTCATCATGAGCTGTCATTAGATATGTAACACACATTCTACATGTGAAACTGTATGGTGTTTGTGTTAGAGTAACATAAGTCTAGCACCAAATATAGTAAAAGTGACACCTGGATATGATCTCTAATGAGAGTGAGTTCATTATTATTTATGGCTTCAATTTTTCCAATAGTTTATTAATATGCACACCTGGTATGTATGGAAGTGCCAAGCAGTGAAGGTGGAGATGGTTTCCAATAGTTTATCAATTTTTCCGAATATAACCCGACACCAAATTGACTAATCAAACTATTATCACTTCCAAGATCCTTGTTCTCCTATAACATGATAAAACATTAAAAAAATCATTTAAGAAACTGATGCGCATAAGTGCATAGCTATATAAGAAAAAAGAGAGAAGTGCCTTAAGAACATTTAAGAACTTAGAAGTGCCACTTTGAGCAATAGTTCCAAGGAACTCTATAAGCTCTTCCCGAGTCATTCCAATACCGGTGTCTCTACAAAAAAAATAATCAAAAATATTGTTTCAGATGCCACTTTCACTATGCAATGGAAGCTTCAAGAAAATAGAAAAGTTAATTAAAGAATATATACATAAAAGATGAAGGATCAAGGTAACTATTAACGTACGAAAAAAATATGACCGTTTAAAAATCGCGGGGGTATTTGGGTTAAAAATGAAAATATGAAGAATATATACATAAAAGATGAAGGATCAAGGTTGTAACTATTCTTTAATTTTACAAAAGTTAATTAAAGTTAAGGGGTAAATGTTGTAAATATTTTGAAAAAATATGAAATGCACGTGAGTTTTTATGCTCAAAAGACCATTCTGTCCTTCTTTATACCTGTACCATATGCTTAAAACTTTGTAAATTACTTAAAATCACCGTCTTAATTTGCCCTTCATTGCCATATTATATATAGTATAGATTTATCCTAAAAACATACGACAAATTCAATACTGCAGCTTTCGTGGGACAGAGGTTAACATATACCCAACCAAAACAGTTTTAAAAAATGACAAAAATACCCTTTGATCCATTGCTTGGATTGTAGCAGAAGCAGCTTTAGTGTCTGCAAATGTAACAAAGCCAAAACCTCTGGACCTGCCAGTTTCCCTATCCATGATCACTCTAGCTGTTACATGCCATAAGAATCTATTAGGCACTTAAACGACAATGCATAAAGAAAGAGCAACAACTTCCATTCTTATCAATCTTATAACAGTTATGAATACTACACTGTGTTAACATCTATACCTTCATAAATTTCCCCATACGCGCAAAAAGCTTCTCGCAAACTGTTATCATCCGTAGCCCATGCCAATCCTGCAACAACAAAAATAATCATAAACACAACTATCAATACAGACTTCTGAACTTAACGTTACTCATATTAATCTCTTAATCAAGTTAAGATTACCTCCCACGAAAACTTTTGAGCTACCGCCAATCTACATGCATCTTACCATCTGAAAAAGAGATGGACTTGTCACTGACATTTCATGGTTGATGTTTGTGTGCTTACTCACAGCCTGCCTTAAAAGACTACCAGCTCTACTGAAGAAAGTCATGACTGTATCTTGTAACCTAAAATACAGCAAATCAAAGAAACATATAAGAAAATATAAATGATAGAAGTAACCTAAATTCTATGCAGTTAATGGAGAAAAAAAATTAGATATCGGTAATTTTAATACCATGCAGAGTTTATATATATAGCAATTTAACACTAACAATTCAATAAACTCTCCTACCATTAACAATTAAACCTTTTACAACTTGCAAAACACTAACAATTGTAGCAAGTAGAAACTGATTAAAACTTAAAACACTAAAACTGACAATTAAGCCGATAATGGAAAAAACGGTGATATATCGGTCCAATCTCTGATATTATCGGTACCGATATTCTGCTAGAGGTCCGATAACTGCCATAGCATCGGTATTAACAGCATAGCATAGAACCTAATAAATCAGAAACTTCCTAAATCTAGACAGCCAAATAACATAAAAAGATTAAAAGCAAACAAAAAAAACACAGTTGCAATAAAAAGTAAACATTTCAGCATATAAAAATCTAGATCCATTTCAGCAAATAAACAAAAACAAAAAGATATTAGACTGTTTTCATATAATAATTACACCATGAATAAACGAACATGTGGTAAGTTAAATGAAATTTAAGGAAATATCAAAAACCCACCTCAGAAAAAATAAAACTAACCTTAAAACAGAGACAAATTAACCTAATTACAACCAAAAATTTCATATAATTTACAAAAACTTCAAGAAACCCACCTCAGCTTGGTATACGTCTCTCTAGACCCACCCTTAACTTCTTTTTCAGCAACAGCAGAAGCTTCACACCTCACATTAAAAACCCCTCTTTTTTCAACCTTCAATTTCAACCCAGAACACGAAATATTAAACCGTTTTGCCCAATCTTGATTCAATTTCAAAATTAAGCGGTTTTGGGTGTTGGGTTTGGGTGAAAATAGTGGAGGTAAGGGACAGAGGTTGGTGTTAGAGTTTTGTTGAGAACAGGAGCCATAATGTTGGAAAATTGGAATTGGAAGCTTGGTTTGAAAATCATACCAATTAAATATGAAGATTTTTCATGTAATTGAAAATCATACCAATTAAATATGCCGTTGACGGAGGCGAAGAAGAGGAGATTGACGGTTGCAAAGATGGCTTACTTGTTAGGGTTTTGCGATGAAAAGGCGATTAGATCTGGAATTCATGTTGAGCAACTGTCGCATGATTTTTAAGAGAGAGGAGTTACATAATGGTTTTTCAAATTTTGAATTCTGGATGAGAATATAAAGAGAAAAAGCAAACCTATTGTAGAGGAAGATTCCCCAAAGGGTTAAGGAGACGTGGCCTTCTAACTTTTGAACACAATAGTAAACACAACCTGGTGCTGACACGTGTCCCAAATGAATGTGGGGGTGACACGTGTCAGAACCTGTTTTCCTTTATTATATACCTTTATTATATATAGAGATAGGGGTTGGGTTATTGGGCCGGACGTCAAATTTGATATGGGCTATTAGAACTAGATCTAATAACTCAACCCGAAACCGAGTAGGAACTGAGTCGAATAGTATGGTTGAAATCGGGTTGTAACGTGGTTAAACCCAACTCAAAATGGTCAAACCCGATTCTTTGACTTTCCAAACGGTTCTAACAAAAGACGACTTGATTTTGTTGACCCAAACTAGTTTTGGCCCAGAACCCAAGTTGTACACATCTATCCAAATATGCATCGGTTTGGTTTCATGGTAGATTTTTTTTAATTGATTGTGTTAGTTGGATTAGGGGTTGCGTTATTAGGCCAAATATTAAAATCAAAATGGGCTGTTAGTAAAGTTGAAATTGGGTTGTAACACTAACGGTGATACGGGTTCCAACAGGTCAAATCCAACTCAAACGGATCAAACACAATCCTTTGACTTTTTAAATCGATTTCAACGTAGAACAATTTTGAACTTTGTTGACCTGAATCACTTTAGGCATAACCCCGGTTTGTACACCTCTATTTGAAGATGCATCATACGGTCAGTGTGAATTGCTACCCATAATAAATGAGTTAGTTCATCAAACAACATGCTTACGGGAATTGTATACATTATACAACTCAAGTTTGTAGCTTTAGATTAAAGATTACGAATCAAGCCAACTCAACTTGTGTTATAATGAGTCCCAGTTTGAGTTCATTTTACCTCGACTCGACTAGTTAAATATTCACCAAATTGTATTTTATTTTTGTATCTTATCTTGCTATACTAATAAAAGAAAATGTTAAAGCTTAGGTGTCAAGTCTACAATTCTTCTAATTTCTAATCTCTCATCTCATCTCATCTCATTCATTATAGCTATTCATGAGTCATGGGTCAAAACCATTTTGCCAAGTGGGTTATAACATAGTGTAGATTTTATTCATTATTAAATTATGTGTAATTTTCATATATGAGGTTTGACAAACTACGCAACTTTAATACCTTCATATTTTTTTTTTTGCAAATCAACACCATACGTTTCCATTAAAATTATGTTATTTTAGTACTTTTCGTTAACCAAGTGTATTTACTTTTCCACTAAATCTACAGTAAATTAATTAACAAGCATTTTGAGAATCACAATTGCAATACAAAACCTTATTTATTTTAATCACTTGAAATATCCGGTTAATACACGGGTTCAAAAGCTACCTAGGAAAACGTAAATATGCTACTACTCCCCCAGCCCAGGGACCCCAATCAATGAAATAGATCCTCACCTCAGATAGATACTTCTGGCACATAGGCTTACTTCCCCTAATTCGATTTTCCCCAGATCCTTCACATTTTTCACCCCTAATTATTTTGGGATATATTAATTATATAATATTATTTGTTGTATGAATTCGTTAATTAATTGTTGTTTTCTTTCACCTTATTATATTATTATTGGATTTTAGGGCTCAATTCTCTACTACTATTATTATTTTCAATTAACATCTGTCAGTCAAATCCCAATTGTAAAATCATAAACCCTGGGTATTATCAGTTTCTCTGTTGACGTCATCAATCAGTGAAGAAATTGGAGTATACGATGCTGACGAATAATAACATTGGATTCAATTCCATTTGTTACTAGTTTTGATGGCTAATTCTCAACATCGATGCGTTTTTGGTTCGTTTTCGCTCTCGATTCGTTCAATTGAAACTGAAACCCTAACACTGTTTGAAAACAGCTCAATTTATGATTTGTTTGTTTGTTTGCAGTTGGAAATATACCGTACGATGCAACCGAAGAGCAGCTTATTCAAATCTGTGAGGAGGTTGGCCCTGTTGTCTCTTTCAGGTCTCTTAAGCTATTCAATTCACTTGAATTATTTGATTTAAATGAATAGGTATCGATAGAACACCGTTTAGTTGTAACTTATGTTGTATGTTTCAGATTAGTTATTGATAGAGAAACTGGTAAGCCTAAAGGCTATGGCTTTTGTGAGTATAAAGATGAAGAAACCGCTTTAAGTGCTAGACGCAATCTCCATGGTTATGATATTAATGGTAGACAGTTGAGAGTTGATTTTGCTGAAAATGACAAAAATCCTGATCGAACTCAGGTAAATAATTTTCATGTTCTATGTTGCTATTTGTTAGAATTACATGCTAGTTTTTTTATTAATAATTTTAGTTAATTTTATGATGGTTGTGTATGAAAAATAATATTAACGGTTCAACCTAACTTAATCCAACCCATTTGAGAGCTGCTCGTTTTGACCTGGACCTATTTGACCTGTTACATGATCCTAGGCTTGTAAACAAACTGAACAAACATGAATGGAGCATGTTTGTGTTTGTTCGTTTAACTTTAACTGAACAAGCGACCGGACACGAACTGCTAAACGAACAGGGTTTTCTTGTTTGAGTTCATTTCTTAAGCAAATGAACATGATTGTGTTTGTAAGTGTTCGTTCCTTAACGGTATAAAGGAACGGTTCACGAACGTAAGCGAACGGACATAAGTGAACATAGATGAACTAACACAACTGTGGCTAAAACCAATTAAAAGTACGAGTGAACAACAATGTGTTGAGCCTAAAAAGTTACTAAACTATACTAAATTGTAACGGCCCTAGAAAATTTAAGTTAGTATATTAACGAACGTAAGCGAACTAGCGTAAAGTAACGAACATAAACAAATTCAAACGAGAACATACAATAATTTAAATAAATGAAAGTTCACAAACATAAGTGAACAAATGACACATGCACTCATGTTCGGTCATTTAACTAAATGAACAAAAAAACGTGTTCATGTTTGTTCGTTTATTTAACGTAAACGGCCATCTCTATTATTTATGTATCGTTGTTTTAACTTTCTTGTCCTTTTTTTCAGGGTCGTGGTGGGCCTGGACTGCCTACAAATACTGGTAATGCTTAAGTTCAACTTATTTAAATAGCATGATTAATAATATAAGCGTAAACTAACATAATATTATATTAATATTTGTAACCATAGCTCCTCAAAAACAAATTGGGGGTCCGGCAGTACCTAGTGATCCTAGTTTAAACCAGGCTGTTGGTTTACAAGTGGCTATGGCTGCTGCTATTGTGATGGCTGGTACCCTTGGAAATGGTCAAACTATGAATAATTTAAGTCAAAATGGTATCCAAAGTCAACCAACATTGGGAACTGATCCGTTGACTCTTCATCTTGCTAAAATACCCAAAGGCCAGTTGACCGAGGTTTTGACTGAATTCAAGGTAACCATATTATTTTTGCATGCAGAGTTTATAAAGTTTTTAAAAGAATGTGATTAATTTCATATTGTAAATTAGCAGGTGTTAGCTACTCAAAATAAGGAACAAGCACGCCAGCTGTTACTTGCTCACCCGCAACTGTCAAAGGCGGTTTTACAGGTTATTTTATTTAGCCTTTTCTTTTAGAATTTTCGTTGAGCAAGTTAAAGGCTACTTTATAGAACAACTGGTTTATTTTTTATTTTAATTTTAATTCTGAAGTTAATAATCTTTTGGTCAATTGGTTGCAGGCTCATATTATGCTGAAGGCAGTTCCTCCTCACATGGTATGCATTTTACTTCACTAACTTTCTTTCTTCAAAGTGTGTTTATAATTCATAAAATCTCTTAGATTATTGTGTTTAGGCCTTTAAAAGAACTTACTTTAGTGAACTTCGTGAAATGTTCGGCAGGAAGTTCGTTTATGATCATTTATTTAATAAATGGACGAACATGAACGAAGAAGTTTGTTCATTTAATCAAACGAACGAACATGAACACATGCCTCATTCGTCCATTTATGTTTGTGAACGTTTGTTTATCTAAATTTGTTTATGTTTTTTTCTTTACGTAAACTTATGTACGCTAGTTTCCACTTGTTTACGTTCATTAATATATTCTTTTAAATTATTGGCTCATAACCCATTACAACCCTGAATAGTTTTAATAACATTTTAGGATCATCAAAATTTTCATCACATTACTTTTAACTAGTTTTAGGCTTTTAGCTCGCGTTAACGAACATAAACGAACACAAACATGCTCATTTTATCAACGAACTAACTCGAACAAGAACCCTGTTCGTTTAACTGTTCCTGTTTGATGATTTGTTCAGTTAAAGGTAAAACTAAAAGAACGAACATGAACATGCTCTGTTCGTCTTCGTTCGGTTTGTTTACAAGCCTATTTGTGTTCATTAAAATAAATTTTATTGAAGTATTGCATTCTTTCAACAGAAAACATATAACGTTTGTAATCATATTTATTTAACATACTAATCATCTACAAAAAAACTTTTTTTTCAAAACAAAGGAGCTTTATCTGTTATTCTTTGTTTATCTATAATGTAGTTACAGATGCCAAATGCTCAACTGCTTCCTGGTCAGCACACACATCCTCCAGTCCACAGCGGTCAACCAGGTCAACTAAATCAACTTGGTCAACAATCTTCAATTCAATCACTTTCCGGGTTGCCCCCTCTTGCTCAGAGCAAATTGCCACTTGGATTCATCCAACAATCTCAAAGTCAACCGTCCTCTACATTACTTTCCAGCCAGTATGCACAGCCTCGGTTTCAGACTCCACTGCCAGCTCAGCATTCTGTTTTACATTATTCTACATTGTCTGGACCATCAACTGCTGCAAATATTCAGTTACATCCACAGCATAGTTCTCAGTTAGTTGTTCCTATTCAGCCTTCTATTATGACTCATAAGGTACCAATAAATACTTGCATCATAGTATCATACAATATATGATTATTTTGTAGATTGGCAAAATGGGTGGGTTGTGGGTGCACTGGGTCAAAATGTGCAAGTTTATAGTACAGGTTGGGTTAAGGTCGGGTCGAGCAACATTCACCTTTTTTGGACATTTTTATATGATTAGTATTATCACTGGAACTATGTTTAGTTATTTTCTACAATAATAATCTGGTTTCTCAATTCAGTTAAAATCTTTAAATGCACTCATTTGTGCTGTTGGGTTTAAAACATAATCTAGCCCATTCATAAGTGATGTGTTGAAATTGACACCTTTTTTTATTCCAGTTAAATTCTTATTTTGCTTCTTAAATGGAAGATGATATTTCTATAATTGGGTTGTAATATTTTTTAAGGTTAATACCATAAAATACCTACATACTTTTTTATGTTACACGGAAAAAGTCTCCGAACACAAATTTGTGGCATTAAAGTCCCTCAACTCAGTCTTGGGTGTATTTATGTTCTTCAACTTTTCTGGAATGCATGTACGTGTGAGAAAAGTTTAAGATAATGACCTGTTATTTCTTAAAACGATCAAAATAAGATGGCATAATTTTTTTTGTGCAAAAATGTTTCATGTCACTTATCCAATTTTGACTGGTTTAAGAGGTAACAAGTCACTTTACATTATTCTTTTTTTTTTTTTGACAAATACGTGCATTCCAGACAAGTTTAAGGACTTTAATATACCAAGATTGGGTTGTTGGACTTTGTTTCACAAGTTTAGCGACTTTAATACGCCAAAATTGGGTTGAGACACCTTTTCGTGATAAAAAATGAAATAATGATGGTTTTATATGGTATTTACCTTATTTTTTTAATCAAACTTTGCTATTCTTTTGAACGTATTCGTTTTCTTTATAGCCTAGCTCCTCAATCGGGCCTTCGATACCAAATAATGGAAATAAAGATCATGAAAAGCCTGTACATTTATCTAATAATCCTGCTTGGGGGCTTAAAGTTGATCATCATCCAACTATGGCTTCAAGGTTACATGAAACTGCAAGCTTTAATAAAGACAAAGATCAAATTGTTCATCCTTCAAAATTGTTGAAAATGGAGGATGGAAGGGGTGCATCTTTCTCACCTGCAGATGCTAATCTTCCTGCCTCTGGTTCTTTGTCTGGAAATCATACTTTAAAAGCGGGCCCTGCAGATTCTCAAAAACCAAACCTTGAGGTATTTATCCTTTTTATTACGACTGTAGGGGTTGTAGCCGAGTTGTTTAAGCCCGAGTGACATAATATATATCGTTTTAACTATTTTATGATTAGTATTATGTAAATATACGTTTAATAGATTAAATAAAAATTGTTTAACAATGGGCTTTTTTAAGCTCGCGAGCTTACTCGAGCTCGATAAGCGAAGCTCAGGCTCGTTTATTAAACAAACTTTCTTTTAGGCTGGAGCTCGCTCGGGCTAGAGCTTGTTTAAGCTCGACTTGATTTGAGTATTCAGCGAACCGATGCCGAGTAGTTCACGGGAGGCTTGGCTCGTTTACACCCCTATACGTCTGTGATTCATATTCTTAACATGTATTATTTTTTAACTGGCTGCAGCTTCCTCCTGATGCTGAATCGGCTTTACTGCAACAAGTGTTGAGTCTGACACCGGAGCAGTTAAGTTCATTGTCTCCAGAACAACAGCAGCAAGTCATTCAGCTTCAACAGATGCTTCGACAGTCAACTTAGTCAAAGACTCGAGTCAAACTTAGTCGAGGACTCGTTGCATAGCCCGTGCCAGTTGGTGACAACATTCATCAGTCTTTAAATTTTTTGGGCATACATGTTTACAGTAGTAGTTTAGAAATCTGAGGGATCCAATTACACTTGTAAGGTTGCAAATAGATTTTGGAATATAGTTTTTTTTATTAATGTTTTGGATAACGAGTACTTGCTTTCTGTTTTTGAATATTTTGTATGGTGAATGACATTTGGCCGTCAAAACGTTTGGTTTACTTAGGAGGGTTTGAATCATTTTTTAGTTTTAATTGTCAATAACTTTAGATTATGCTATTCATAATAAATAAATAAATAACTCTAGATTATATTATGCATTATGCATAACTATATATTCCAAAATAAAAACAAATCAACAATAAAAGGTAATTTGGTTTGGTATACATGACTGGTTTTAAGTTCTAGATTGTTAAGAACACGGTTTTCTATTGATTTCAACGATTTAGGAACAATGCTTTGACAAATCTGTTATATGTTTGCATATTTTAAGATGACGAAGACTCTGCTGCATACGTGGCCGATGAACAGTCGATCGTTGATAGGTTGTTAAGAGTTGGACCGTATTTTTACATAACCAGGCAATAGAAGAATCATGGTTCAAGCTAAAGTCTGATTGGGGAATCAGGTGAGCATGTTATTAGTCAAGCCATACCCTAAATGTGCCCAAGCATTTCGTATAAATTCAATATTACTAACTTATTTTCCTAACTCAAAACATATCTAAGGGGTGCTTGAGATTCCTTATTTTACCTCCTTATAATTTTTCATTAAGTTAATAAGTTATAACATTGTAACTTATGGAACTTTTACTCTCACATCAAAAGCAATCCCAAACACCTTATTTCTCAAAAAGTTAATAAGTTATAAGTTGGTAAAAATAAGCAATCCCAAACACCCCCTAACTTGAGTTTGTCTTTTCTCTTTCATAGTCGATAATAAGTTAAAATTGTTCGGTTCTTTTTATATGAATAAGATTATTATAACAGGAGAGAAATTTATGATTTCGTCCCTTTGAAATATGGGCGGGAGACCAATGTCCCCTAATTTTTAAATTGCGCGTATTGAACCCACATATTTTTCCGATAGCCGATATGAGCCACTGCCGTTTAATGTCAAGGGTAATTTAGTAATTGAATAAATAATAATAATAACTGGGTTTAAAAAAGAAATCATTTTCCATCTCATTTAACGTCTTCACCGTCATCTTTCCATCATCATCATCCTCCGTCAACTTCCGCCGATTGCAGGTTGCACCACCGGAAACCTCAAAACTTCCGCCGTCACCACCATCTATCCATCATCATCATCCTCCGGCCATCTATTCCACCGTAACCACCACCAAACTCATCACCATTGTCGTACCATCACCATCATCTATCCATCGCGCTACTTGCAACTGTCATCACTGTTGGGTGGTTTCGTGCCAGTATCGGTTTTTCAGAGGTGTGTTATGGTGGTGGTTGCCGGTTGCAGATGGGTTATCGAGTAGTGTGGTGGTGGTGGTGCAATGGTGACGAACACGACGGTGCTCGAAGACGGTTGGTGGTGCTCGGGGTGAGGTTTCCGATGATTGATCGAATTCGAAGTAGACCTTGATGATGATGATGATGATGATGGTTTGGATTTGAAACTTTGGAAACCCTAATTGAATTTGGGGAAGATGAAGTGATAAAAGTGGTTATATATATATTTTATGTTGTATAGTTATACCAGACATCAACTTAGTTCACGTTTAGGATTGGTGGGATGTTAAACCAGAAGTCTGGGGTTCGAATCCCAGCCTTGGCATGATTTTGGAATATTATTTCTAAACTGACTAAACTGAATTAAAGGCTTATGAGTAAAATGGTCATTTCACATTTTCTAAAACAATCAACGCAAAGTCAATTGACGGCATGGCTGCATGGCTCATACTGAGCCCAACGAAAAACTATAGTAGCTCAAAACGTGCATTTTAAGAATTAGGGGTCCATTGGTCTCCCGCCCATATTTCATAGGGACGCAAATCATAATTTTCTCTTATAATAGTGTATATCTTAGAATTTAATATTGTAACAACAAAACTTCATTGGCCCCATTTTCGTTTTAATCAACTTTTTACCCATTTGTATTTTAGAAATGACACCTGCGGTTATTTTTTAGAGTAGTTATCTTAAAATTGCAAGTTTTTTAAAAATAATTCACCGTCTACTCACAATCTTCCTCCCTCTAATTATACCATCAATATGCTATACAGTATGCTTCTCAACAAAATATCGGTTATTACAAGAACACGTTCTCGGAATAATCTATACAATGGTATAACACATTATATAACTTCTTAAATTTTCAAGTAATACAACTATTATGATAATTAAACGATGCTTAATGTAGCCAAATTTGTCTTTTAAACACAATCATCTATAACAATTTAAAAAATACTTGATATTTTGCCCTCTCATCTTCCTTTACCCATAAATTTATTTTGGTTTTATTACTTAAACCAACTTTCTACCACAAGTTTTAAACTACTATAATTTTTGCATATCACTTTTTTCAAAAATTACATAATAGAAACAACCATTTATTTTCCTTAATTTGACTATAAAATTTTTATAGGAAATTTTATTTAAAAATTAACATATTATATATTTATCAGCAGCTTTCTAGTAACACAATATAAAACAAATCAATCTGGTACAGTAGTAGAAAGCCTAGGGGTATGTTTGGTTGATGGTAATGAAATGAAAGAAGAATGAAATGAGAGAATGAATGAAATGGACAGTGGAATGAAATGAATCATTACCATTTCTTTATCTTGTTTGGTTAACTTATGAGAATGAAATGAATTATTACTTTATGTTGTTTGGTATCCAAAAAATTGAATGAATGATATATAAATAATAAAAACACTCATATCCCAAAATAATTTTTTTTAGCAAAATAAAAAAAACTGCAATGGCGACGGTGATGGTAGCTACGACGATGGAAATGGTGGCGGCGACGACGACGACGATGGTGGTGGTGGCAGTCAGGGGCAGTGGTTGTGGTGGAGGTGTGGGGATGGTCAAGCGATGGTAGCATTGGTAGTGTGGCAGCGACGGTGGTGGCGATGATGGTTCGGCGGGGCGGTGACAATGATTGCGGTGGTTACGACGACGATGGTGGCGGCAGCGGTGGAAGAGGTGGTTGTGGCGACGATGATGGTGGCGATCAGGTGGTAATGGTGGCGGTAGTTGTTTTTGTTGTTAGGTGGTGGTGGTGTTGAGAAAGTATGGTGAAGAATGAATGGAACGAAAAAAAAAGAAAGGGGGGGGGGGGGAGGTGAGAATGAATGTTTAGATGGAATGAGATTCCATATGTAATGGATGATTCCATTCCACTGAACAATCAAACACTATTTTTTCCATTCCCACGTAATGAATTATTTCTCAATGGAGACCAAGGTTTAATCCCCACAAACAACATTTTGAGGAGGAATGGGTGACTCAATGAAGGAAAACTAAGATCTTTGTGATATCCAGTTCGATCGTTAGAACGCCCAGGTTTTACCATCAGTGGGTCTTCAGGCAGGCGGGTTTTCCCTGGAACTTGAGTTAACTTGGAGGGCTTAAAGGCTCCTAAGACTGGGTCGGGCCAGCTGACGGTGACTTTTTAACATTTGATCACCCCGTACGAAGTACTTAAGCAATTCTCTGTTTGTTACTCGTTAAAAATACAAATCAACAAGTAATAAAAAAACGGGAAAACCTTAATAAACAAAGGGGCAAATCTAGACAGACTCAAAAAGCATAAGGACACATCACGCAATTAACTATATTCTCTCATCAACACTGATTGTTAATATTATTATTGTGGCAATAAAAACTAGTGTTCACAGTTCACCCACTACACTCTCAACCAACAATGGCTGAAGAATCCCCAATCCGGTTCGGCATCCTTGGGTGCGCCGACATAGCCCGCAAACTCTCCCGAGCCATAACCCTCTCACCCAACTCAACCATCCACGCCATCGGCAGCCGATCACTCGACAAAGCCACCAAATACGCCCAGTCCAACAACTACCCACAGTCCGTTAAAATCTACGGCAGCTACGACGCCGTTTTGGACGACCCTGATGTTGACGTCGTGTACGTTCCGTTACCTACTAGTTTGCATATTAAGTGGGCGGTGCTTGCGGCTGAGAAGAAGAAACATGTTCTGCTTGAGAAACCCGTGGCGTTGAATGTCGGTGAGTTCGATAGGATTGTGGAGGCGTGTGAGGTCAATGGGGTCCAGTTGATGGATTCCACTATGTGGATGCATAATCCCAGGACGGCTAAGATGAAGGAGTTTCTGGAGGATCCTGCGAAATTCGGTGATTTGAAATCGGTATTATGTTAAATGAGGTTTTTGATTTTAAAGCTCTAATTTTTTAAAACTAGTTTTGGGTTTATAAATTGGGGTTTTTTTGCTACTAGGATGATTTTTTTGTTAATTATGATCATAATAAGTTCTAGGTATTGTTTTTATATGTGTTTGATGTAAGTTGGGTCTCTGGTTATGGTTAAAGTATAAGTTTTTATGTCTATAATTGTTTAAGCATATTATAGCATATACTCCTTGACATGATTTAGGCTTCTAGTACCGAATATTCGTTTTGGCCCGTTTCATTTTTAGACCACCCGCTATGGGGCACGGTGGAGGTGGTTGCTGGGTGCCGTTGGGCACGGAACACCACCAAGGGGCGCCCTTGGTGGTGGGGCACCGTTGCTGCCGATCATTGGAGAGCCCGGCGCGGAAGAGGAAAACAAGTGGCCCCCCTCTCCAACAGCTCTTTCCATCTCTCTCACACACACACATACATATGCATATATATATATATATATAAATGGGCGCCCTTGGGCCATTAAAACATTATTGGTTGGGGCTTCGATGCCCCCCCTCCCCCCCCCCCCCCGGTTTTAGTAAATTTTGTTTATTTGGCCCGTTTGAGATAGTTATAGTTTGTTGTACACTTGTACGGACTTTTTTGACATGTTTACTTTTAAGTTAGGCATGTTTAATATGATCTAGGCTTCTGGTGCGAAACATTCAGTTGACCCTTTTGACCTGTTTTGTTTTAAGTTAAGTTTGTGTATTTTTCTCGTTTGAGGATCTAGGCTTCTAAGGCTTCTAGTGTCAAATATTCATTTGACCCTTTTGACCGATTTCTATTTGAGAATTAGTTTTGCTTATTTGGCCCGTTTGAGTTGATCTAAGCTTCTAGTGGCAAACGTTCTTTTGACGTAATTGCTTGTTTCCTTTTAAGTTGGTTGTTTATTTGGTCCGTTTGAGATGATTTAAGATTTTTGAACCAAATGGTTGTTTGACCCGTTTCCTTTCTTATTAGCTAATTTTGTTCATTTGGCACATTTAAGATGCTTTAGACTTCTAGTGCCAAACATTCATTTGACCCTTTTGACGCATTTCCTTTTAGTTTACTTTTGTTTATTTGGCTCGTTTGAGATGAGCTAGCCTTCTGGTACCGAACATTCTACTTTGGCTTTGGTTGTTTGTCCAGTTTGAGATGATTCGATATAACTCATGCTGTGTACATCATTGTAGATGACTGCAACCTTTACCTTTGGTGCCGATCAAGACTTTCTAGAAAACGACATCCGTGTGAAACCCGATCTCGATGCTCTCGGTGCACTTGGAGACGCAGGATGGTACTGCATCCGTGCAATATTATGGGCAAACGACTTCAACCTGCCCAAAACTGTGACCGCTCTGCCCGGAACCATATTTAACAAAGCCGGGGTCATCATATCATGTGGGGCCGCCTTACACTGGGAGGACGGACGCGTTGCAACGTTTCACTGCTCGTTTCTTGCAAATCTTACAATGACCATCGCAGCATCGGGAACGAAAGGTAGTTTGCATTTAAATGACTTTGTAATCCCGTTTGAAGAGAAGCAAGCCTCGTTTCTGACTGCAACCGAGTCAGGGTTCACTGAGTTGGTGACCGGGTGGGTCCCGTTACCGAGTCAGCATACGGTCATGACTGAGCTTCCACAGGAAGTGCGTATGGTTACTGAGTTTTCGAGGTTGGTTAAAGGTGTTAAGAACGGTGGGGTGGTTGAGAAGATGTGGCCGACACTAAGTCGGAAGACTCAGTATGTGTTGGATGCAGTAAAGATTTCGGTTGAGAAAGGTGGGGAGGCAGTGAGTCTGAGTTGAGTTGACTCGGTTAGGGTCGGGTTGGGTTGTGATTAAGTTTGGTGTCCATGGTTGAGTGTGAAAAGATGTTTTAAGTGTAGAATAATGTTGCAAGCTTGTACTCGTATGATAATGGATGATTTATGAGTTAATGCAACGGGTGTCGTTTTTATTTATTTGTTGGTTTCAACATGCTTTTGCGGTTCGGTCACACTTTATTGAACCATCATATACGATGGTTAGATGTGGTATTGTGCGGGCCGTGTTTGTGGGTTGGCGGGTTGAACCCGAAACAGATCAAAAAGTTTTACATGAACCATAAATATCAACTCTGAAAAAATATTTTATTTTAACCTTAAATATTAATACTCTGAAAAGGTTATTTTATTGCAACTTATGCTATTCACATTCTTTTTATCGACCTATACCCACATATACAAATTCGTAATTTGTTTAAAGCCAACTTGGGAGAGTCACTCCTCGAAGCTTTCCTTTACAAATGTTTACGAATTCGAAAATATTACGACCTATACCCGCATACGGCAATGGAGACTTGATCCTCATAAACTTGGCTGCAAAAAATTATCTTTTTTGGTGGTTAATACGTGTTGCACGCCAGGTGTTCGACGAAATTACGACTTACATTCGGATAAGTTAAAGGTTGTTTACTTGCATTTGGGTGCTTAAGGGGGTATTTTGAGTTGGAGTTCTACCCAATTTGCTTTATTTTGGAGTTATACCTGCCTCCTCTTATGCCTTAGCGGTTGTTGTGGGGTGCTAGATGGGGGGTGAGCAACTCGTAGTTGCTCCCCTCCTTCGAGTGTGAGGGGTTTGGTCTTTGATTCTTGCTCTAACTCATCTCGAGTCGGGGTCTTTAGGGGTCCGTTGTCTTTTGTGATTTGTTTGTTTTCTGTTCTCGTGTGTACATGGCTACCATAAAAAGAATTCGGAACGTAAATACAGGAGGGCTTGGTCCTAGCTCCACTAACGGTTTAAGGCCATGCCCCTTTAAGCATTTCCACGAGTGTAAGGATGGTAGACCTGGGTCCTCTGGGTTTTTCCGCTTACTTGAGCACATGCAAGGTACCCATTTCAAAACGGATACTCGGAAGAACCTTTTAAAAGATGCTATCTCCAAGGATTTGGACATTTTTATAGATGTTGGGGAAGCCCTTCGGGCGGGAGATAAATGGTTATGTGGGAGGTGCATGACGTTGCATGCCCTTAGCAGGGGGTGCAAGCATGCTGATGGTGTCTATTCTTTTTCTGTGGATTCTGGAGATGCTGGAGAACTCATCGTTGGGATCCAGAAACCTAATCGTGTGTCTGTGGATAGGGACCCAGGTCCATCTGTAGGAGTGGTTGGGGATGTATCCCTTTTGGAACGGGTTTTCTCCCTTCCCATTCAAACGGTTAAGAGCATCCCCCTAAGTTGTCGTTTGGCGTTTGCTCAGACTTTGGCATGCGCTTTACGCAAGGTAGTGGATTCACCAGGCTCGATTGAGAATTGGGTTAAATTACTATTGTTGCCGCGCTGTACTTTAAAGGTGGTGAAACCTTCCACTAGGCAGGAACGCAGGTCAGGGAATCGAAAGTCTTTGCAATGTAGTAGCATTCAGCAAGCACTTGCGGTGTGTAAAGATGGATCTGGTTTTGCTGACTTGGTTCTTTCTTTCTTTGATAACGTGGGGGGAAACACTTTTTCTAAAAGAGAGGTGGGAGGGTTCTGAAAACAGACTCAATATTAAACAATGTCTCAGGAAAGTCAGGGATGGTCATTTCAAAGCTGCAGTCAAGGTATTATGCTCAAGTGGGGTTGCCCCTCTAGGAGATTCAACCATGAAAGCCCTCATTGATAAACACCCAGTGGTGCTGCCTCCGTCCTTGCCTTCTAGCTTTGTCGCCCTGCCTACTCTCTCTGTGGATGGGGACTGTGTGCTTAGATGTATCCGATCATTTCCTAAAGGGACCTCGTGCGGGAGAGACGGGATGCGGGCGCAACATTTGTTGGACGCTCTTAGTGGTGAGGGATTAGTGACTTCCATGGGTCTGCTCTCAGCCATCACTGAAGTCGTCAACTTATGGCTAGGGGGTCTGTGCCCCAAGGTGCTCGTTGAGTTTATTGCTTCGGCCCCCTTACCCCTTTATTAAAGCCGGATAATGGAATTCGGCCAATTGCTGTGGGGGCTATCTGGCGTAGGTTGGTTTCTAAAGTGGCTATGAACATGGTTGGGAAGGAAATGACTCAGTATTTAGGGGACTTTCAGTTTGGGGTAGGGATCCCTAATGGGTCAGAGGCGGTGCTTCACAGCGCGAACCGGTTTCTTAACTCCTTTCACGCGGACGGTTCTTTAGCTATGCTTACCGTGGACTTCTCCAACGCCTTCAGTATGGTCGACCGCACGGCCCTTCTCCGGGAGGTTCATCATCATTGCCCGTCTATCTATCTATGGGTCCAGTTCCTTTATGCCCAGCCGGCTAGGTTGTACGTTGGTGATGACTGTATCGGGGCTACTACTTGGGTTCAGCAGGGAGACCCCCTGGGCCCCTCCTCCTTGCCTTAGCATTACACCCTCTTGTTCTCCGGGTACAAAATGAATGTAACCTCCCATTTCATGCTTGGTACTTGGATGATGGGACTATTATTGGTGGTGCCAAAGAAGTCGCTAAAGCCCTATCAGCTCAATAAGGCCATCATTAGGGCTTCAACTTAATATTAAGAAAACCGAGGTTTTTTGGCCAGCGTGTAATGGAGTGAAAGTTAAAGATGGGCTTTTCCCTAGTGGGATTGGTAGACCAGAGAGAGGGGTAAAGCTCCTTGGAGGGGCTGTTAGTCGAGATCCCTACTTTATTAAGGAGTTGGCGAGGCGGAGAGCATCTCGTGCGGTTGATCTTTTGAAACTCTCACCTTGCCTTAGGGATCCCCATATCGAACTCCTCCTGCTTAGGTCTTGCATTGGGGTTGCTAAGTTGCTTTTTGGGTTACGAACATGTCACCCCCATATGATGGATGATGCGGTATCCTGTTTTGATAAGGGGCTTCGAGAAGCCATCGAAGACATAGTTGTATGTGGAGGCCCGTTCTTTGGTGAGCTTCAGTGGCGACTTGCATATTTACCGATGCACTTGGGGGGTTTAGGCCTTCTTTCGGCTCATGATGTTGGGGTTTACGCTTTTGTAGCGTCGAGGACTCAGTCTTGGAAGCTACAGAATCACATTTTAAGGAATAGCGGAGTTGTCGACCTGGACTCAGACTACGTGCAGGCCCTGGAACGCCTAAATGGCGCTCTCCCAGACTTTGACATTGGCGGTTTCTCTAATAAGGACACCGCCCCACCAAAGCCTTAAAAAACTTTGACGAACGCCCTTTTTGGCAAAATCGCTCAGAGCCTGGGAGAAGTTTTTGGATTGTCCCCCCTACAGAAGGCGGTTATTGAATGCTTACAAGGTCCTCATGCCCAAGATTTTCTGACCGTTATCCCGATTGATGACTTGGGCCAAAGCATGTCTGCGGTCGAGTATTGGGCCATTCTTAAGTACCGTTTGATGGTCCCAATGTACCTAGAAGACGAAACATGTCCGATCTGCCGTAAGGCTTGCCTGGATAAATTCGGAGAGCATGCGGTTCATTGCAAGGAGATGCCTGGGTTCAAATACCGACATGATTGGGTGTGGGACGTTCTTTGGGACATTTTAAGGCGAGCTGGGATATCAGCTAAAAAGGAAGCCCCCGTAAACTTCCTTACAGACCCCACGGAAGGGAGATCCACTCTACGACCGGCAGATTTGCTCGTCTTTGGTTGGGCTGGGGGAAAACACGCTTGTGTTGACCTCACAGGGGTATCTCCTTTAGCTGGTTTGAGGGATAATGGGTTTGTAGCTGAGCAAGCAATGAAAAGGGCTGAAACGAAGAAGGTGGAGAAACATGCTAAAGCCTGCGAAGAGAACCAACATGTTTTTGTCCCTCTGGCTTTTGATACCTTTGGCTCCTTGGCACCGGAAGCTATCCGTTTCCTAACCAGGGCCCAACGGGTTGTGCATAGCAATGTGTCGACTCCAAAGGGGCATTGGTATGTCTTTAGCAGGTTAGGGTTTGCAATTCAGAAATGGGTGGCGGCGCAGCTTGTTGCCCGCCTACCTGTTATGTTGATGTAATATCTATGTTTCTTAATAAATATATATAAAAAAATTCTTATTAATCATTAAAAAAATATTATATCAGATCTATATTCAAAAATAAAAAACTAATTTTGATTTCAAGCATATATCTAACGAATAAATAAAAATAATAGGTAACACTTGTTAGTCTAGACCATCTAATTTTTTGTTTATACGTGTCACTCTCTTATTAACTACGACATTAAATAATATGATATTAAAAAAAATATATTTTTCGAATAGTTAAAAAGTAAAATTTAATTATGAACTAGAGCATAAAAACAAACACGTGTGAATGTGAGGATACGTGTCAATAATCCTAACTGTCAATAACTAACTGTTATATTAAAAAATTATTAAAACCATCTGCAGTGAAATTATATGAGTAACCGTAACTTTTGAATTAATATATATGTAATACTTATTATTTAAATATGGATAGTTTTTATATCATTATCCAAAATATACAATATGAAATTAGTTATTAATTTTCTTAATAAACTTTATATGTTTATTACTTAAGAGCTTCTATATAAGTCTTCACGTATAACTAGGTTCAAAATAATACTCGTCAAAGTCTTTTTTGTTAAAACACTTTCTTGATAACTGTATGTATTAACAGATTAAATTATTTTTTATTTGATGTGTAATACGTGTGTTTATTCAACCCGTCTAGTCTAATACACATGTTTTTTAAAAGACTAATGTATAAACTATTAGTCCATACCCAATCTATTAGTCCAAACCCAATGTGATATACTTATGGTGAATTTTTGACATGGATGATTGATTGGATAAGAGAGAGAGAGAGAGAGGGAAGAGAGTAAAACGAGCTGATATTAACTCACCAAAGCAAACACGTATTTGGCTAACTCCCAGACACTTTACTGATCAAGAAAACTATCTCAAAAACTTGTTTACAATATTTGAAATTCTAACTCGGTTAGACTTTTGATGAACCCTGACTCGGTTGTATCTCGTGTGTTCTATAACTTAGGTCATTTCATATTCACCGACTTGTGAATACGGTTCAAAATTACCAATAGATCGAGAATAGAAATTTTTTTTGCTAACTGCATGCATTTGTGATGTGAGTAAGAATGAGAGAGAAAATTTAGACAATATAGAAAGGGCGAAATGAAAGAAAATGTATGAAGATGGTGATATGAAATGCATTTAACTATTTAGCGTTTGACATCATTGGCGAAGTTTCATTGAGGCCTGGGGTGGTCCCGACACCCCTGTTTTTGTGCGCAGTAGTGTAAATTTACCCGTTTTCAGCCGAAAATTTTTATACGTAGTTTAAGTTTAGCCTTTTTCGGGCGAAAATTTGAGCCCGCCCCCGCGTTTGTGAAATTTTGTATATATTTTGAGCTTGGCCCCCCAGTGCCTCAGTCCAAGCTTCGCCACTGTTTGAGATGGTCCTATATTTAATCTGTGTAGTAGACATGCATGATTCCAACCTAGTCATTAATATATCCTTGAACTAAGACCATTCGTAGTGGAGGGTTATGGGGCGGCTTTATGGCCCATAACTCTGGGAAACACCGCCCCCTCCAAGTTATGGGGTTTTTTTATTTTGGAAGTTATACACAAAACGCCCGATAATGACACTAAAATCAAAAAAGAGTCGTTACTTTTACTTTTAAGAATTAAAAAAAAAACAAATAAACAAAGTTATGGAGGCTTTATGACTACACTTGTTTTTTGTAAAAAGCCATAAATCTGATTGGGCGTCACGTGACGCATAACGCCCAGGGGTGGGACTTTATGACTACTCATGGTCTAATAGATTGAGTTTCATTAAAGAAAATACTTGTTAGACCATGAGTAGTCATAAAGCCCGTGATCAAGGCATTATGCGTCACGTGGCACCCAGTCAGAGTTATGGCTTTATACAAAAACATGGTGTAGTCATAATGCCCCACCCCCGGGCATTATGCGCCACGTGGCGCCCATGGACGGGGACGGTTGCCATCGGGGCGGTAGATGGGTTCGGTTGTGGATTTTGGTTGCTTGCGTTGCCTTGACGGGCAAATTGACCGAAACTGAGAACATTTTGGTTGTTATTCGGAAACATTTTGGTAGTATTGTAGTAGAAATAATTGTGTTATATTTGGTAGAGAAACAGAAGAGTAGTGTTAAAAAAATGAGGTTTAGGTTGGTTTTTATAATGTAGATTTTAGTTAAAAAGTTTTGTTTTTTTGTTTTTTTTTGTAATACAAACTTTCCAACGGTAACATAGCTTCAAACGGTAACTTTTTTCGATTTTTGAGCCAATTTCAACGTTATATATAAAACGTTACAAAAAATAATTTCACAAAACGCCCGGGGGGTGGGGGGGGGTGTACCCCCGGCATTGTACCCTATAACGCGAGCAAAACTCGCCGAGTACGGATGGTCTTAGAATAAGTGAACAACCTAGCTATAGGCAATGGTTTCAAATTTCAATTAATCTCGAAACGGACATAGTGATAAAGTTTTAGTTAATTACAATAACCAGTTTTTGAATCAAGTGAAAACTTTTGTTGTGTTGTTTTCAAAATATCGTTTTTATAAGTATGTCGATTAATGTGTGAAAGTAAAACGAGGTGGCACGTACCATTACATTTTGTGATTTAGATATTATTCCTAAACGTAAGGGCAGCTATTGCTAGTGCCTCTCCATGGAGATGTGTGCCCAAACTTCCACAACTCAATGCAAGTGTGAACAAGTCATTCACCAGCACATTTAACGAAAACGAGATTAAAATAAAAATCAAGTGTTAATTTGATAATCAAATGAAAACACTTGTGTATTTTAAACATTTTTAATAGAAACTTAAGAAAAGAAATATCCAATACACTGCAACTGCTTAATTCTTGGCAAATTAAAAGAAAAAAAAAACAGAATTAATTACACGAATGGACGTATATCTGTGTCGTGTTTAAATATGAGAAAAGGTTAAAAGGAAATCAAAAAGATTCACTTCACCTAATCGTCATCACTATCACTATTACTATCATCATTTATTCATGTATGAAAACGGTCCCTTATAGGTCCAAGACATTTCCTCTCTCTCACTCTGTCTAAAAAACAAAGACTACCTTCTCTTTCTTGCTTGTTGACGAGTTTAAGGTTTCGACAATTTAGTTAATTGGATTGTGGATGGGTCCATTTTATATACACTTTATTGCATACTATTTAGTTGTTACAGGTTGTATTACATTTGAATTTGTTTATATAATTTGTATTGTATGAAACAAAAAAGCCAAACATAAACTACGCAAGGCGTACATGAGATTTAGAGATGCTAACAATAATCAAATCAAACTTCATGATACCATATAATTCATGATACCATATAACTTCTAATATTATTTCTGTGAGTGAAGACACGTGTCGACGGCTTATGCATTCTTCTTATTACACTTTAATTATTTTATTTATTTACTAGGTTATAAACCCGTGTATTACACAGGTCTGGATATCAATACATTTTAAAATTAAAAATAATGTATAAATGATAAAATACAAATTGTATTTAACAATGTTTCATTTACAATTACGTATCAATCTCACGAATACACATGCTATTTAACAATGCCACATTTACAATACATATTAATATCACGAGTACACATGCAGGTCTTATATACTTCCGTAGTAACCAATTATAACTTCAAATTCCCATCCATGTCTTATATACTCAGGTAGACTGATAGCCGATTATAACTTTATGTTTCTGTAATGAAGATAATTCTAAGTGTGAGCTTAAGTGTAATCAAAACATCCATGCTCATTTAAGTATATATATATTAATGCCTAGCTATAAATATCATATGTTGGTCATTCTTAAACGGGTTTGGCTCTTCAAATTATAAAAAAATGATTATCGTAATTGCGACTTATTTTAATTACGTTTGCCTCCATTATAGTATTCACACATTAACATTTTAAACTACATTTAGTTTCTTTCAGTTTCTCCTAAGGCTCCTAAACACCCGATCATCTCATCGCCTACAATTGTTATATAAATTAAGGCACATGCTTTAGGTTCATATACTTTAATACATGAAATACTTGTTCGGGATTTCTTGAGCATCCTTCCCTTCTCTTACAATGCAAAAATAGCTGCAAAAACTTTCTGTTAAATAAAAACAAATGCTCCAACAATTGGATTCCAATCTTCAAAATAACATATTTAAAACCTATTGTCTCTACTTAGTAATTGATCAAACATAAGCATAAACCCAAATCCCATTTGAAGAGACCCACCTAAAAATGGAATCTGCCTTTAAAATCAATAATATAATGTCTAAGCCATTTTCTCATTATTATTCTTTAATAATAATAAAAATAATAATACTAATAATAATATATACATAAACTGTAATGTTTTTATTAACAAATTAACGGGTATAATCGATACCCACAGGGTGTCTGATACCTGATGGTGATTAACCGATAAATGCCTAATGGTTGTTTGACCATTGACCTAACCTTCCCCAGAACCATTTAACATAGACCTAGAACCGGACCAATAACAGAAGGGTCAATATGTTTTTAAAGCAGGTATGGTGGGACAGTATGCAAGTCCTACGTAACGGGCTGCAATTTAATGACTTTAATCTACCAGGTCAACAAACGAAAAAAAAAACATAGAAACAACAAATGACTCAAAATTACCTATTGATACATTGTATAAACATCTCTGGTCCACCAAGTTCATTTACTTTTCCCATGCTCAACAACTACAGAAGTGGCACCAGTGAGCGAAATACACACAAATTGAATCCTGTAAACAACATATATATAACAAAGTGTTGAAAAAACACATTTCACTTAAGTTAGTAACTTTCATGTGTAGCAATACATTTTTATAATGGAGGAAAGAAGTTATTATTATTTATTTTTGGCAAACAGAGCCCAAGCATTCAAGATCCTATCTTCATTACCAACCATCCCAGCACTGAAAAAGCTCATTTCCTGGAGAAACTGGTTGAATGAGATTTCTTAAAAGTAGCCTAAAATGAAAGAGTTAAACGGGTCATCATTCACCCAAAGTGTATCTTAAGTAAATATTACATTTAAAGTCATTTTGTTCAAAAATTTGCTCCACTGTTATATTATAATTACAGTAAACAATTTATATTTTTCAAACAAAAAGATCTTCATTTTCAAACAATTTATGTTCTTTAAAAATAGTTATGCGCATTTCATTAATAAAAAGCAACAAAAATTATAAAGGGCAACCGTAAGCTCGGTTCACATGGCTGGTTCCAAACCAAAAACCGAACCATCAAACCAAGGTTTCTAAACCGTGAACCAAAGAATACAAACCTTGCGTGTAGACCAGAAAATTCTTAATTTTTTTTATTGTTTTAACGTATAGATACTTAACAGTTACACTTTTACAACAGATTATTAAGTATTATATAAAACAATAACATTTTAATTACAAGTCTTTCGTCAATTTCCTTTTTAGTTTTAAGTGTTGGCATAAGATACCAAACCACTTTAGTTTATTACATAAAACACATTTTAATAAAACAAATACTAAATGGGGTTAAACTCGCGAACCAACCTGGTTGACCCGAACACACCCGTTTATAGCTAAACGGATTCATGGGTTTTATCTGAAACTGACCCAAACACGTTTATACCAAACCCAAACCCGCAAATTTCATAACCGGTTCGTGTCGTATCCTATCCAAAACATGTTTTAAGTGATCAACAAATTGATGACAATTGGTACCGTCCATATTTCTCAATCCCAACACCTCTAGTAATCTCCCAAAGCTTCATAGAACCATCATTATCCTATCCAAAACATGTTTCAGTTGACCACAAAATATTAAACTATTGAAGAATTAAGAAAAGACCAAATTAATGCTACCTTAACCTTACTGATTCAAGAAACACAAACAATATTTTTCCATCTTTCCCAACTGGAATTTGATCTGTTTGTCCATAACTGTTAATACCCTGAACCAAAAATTGAATCTTCAGAGAAGTGACATAAAACAAACTCTAAAAGAACAAACAAATCCGAGCAAATGATGTTCATCACGGGTTTAAGATAACCGTAGGCATTTTAAAAATAAAATCTAAGAAGCATTGAAGAAATCAAACCTTATCATCTCCAATGCTGGAGGCATTTGAGGCACTGAAGTATGAAGTAACAGAAGTTGGATAGTTTTAAGGTGCACATAAGATAGATATCAACAACCTTATGAAGGTCTGTCGTGACAACCATGCATTTTGGGTAGATACAATCCACCTGAAAAGTTAATAAATGGTGAGTGGCGTGAGCGATCATTATTAATAGAATACATATTTGATGTATATTAGGATTGTAATTGTATTTATATTAGACTATGATTCTTGTATTTATTATCTATGTAAGGAGATGAATGAAAGGAGAAACATTCAAGCCAAATATTATCTTTCAATTATCAATTGAAGGGAGGTACGTAACGATGTCGGTTTATCTATACGATCGTGGATTCGATTTATCTGGTCACAAGAAACCAACCGCTTAACAACTTCTCTTCCTAAAATCTAACCGTCAAAATGCTTGAAGCATAGGCATAACACGTGTCAACACAATATAAAGTGAAAAATTAAAGTATAGGCTGATTATAAAGACGTCAATTGTCCCAAAACCTTTTATTTTATTATAATAGAGATTTATTATTATTATTATTTAAACACATAACTACAGATCGTTTTAAGGATGACATTGTACGTGTACGTTTTCGGCTTTTTTATTACTCAGACTAAGTTTTACCATATTAATTTGTTTTTTCAAGACCACTACATATATATTTGTTTGGTTAATAAGATCTGTGTGCTAATACATAATACCTACTTTACCTTTAAAAATAGTTTACGTGGCATTAAAATCAAGGTTTTGATTGGATCCGAAATTCATTGGTACACGACTTTCATAAAAAGTATACCACGAAAGCACATAGATGTTTACCACTTTTTAGATAACCTAGGAAATCTTATACTTTTCAAACCAATCGATTGCTTCCTATTTCACAACATGTTACCTATTTAAACAACCATAATCCTGTCAACCGTTATTCCACACCAAAACAACTCAACTTCCACACACACTCATGGCAACAATAATAACCTCATATCATGTAGACATGATCAATTGGTGGTTGATTACTTACCCTACCTTTGTTGAAACATATACTTTATGCATCACTTTTGTATTATTTTATGGTGTCATAACGTTTGTGGCTCTTGCCGCTGTGACATGGACGTTAACATGTCATGGAGGACCAGCATGGAAAAACGGACGCACCTGTATGGGGCGTGTTTCCATTTCAAGCCCTCTAGGGCTTCCTGTGTTTGGAAGCTTGCTATGTTTGGTTCATGATTTACCTCACCGCACTCTTGCGTGCATGGCTCGTTCTAGCCAAGCAGCCACCCAACTCATGGCTATTAGTGTTGGCTCAACCCCTACCGTGGTTGCTTCGGACCCACAAACGGCTCGTGAAATCTTAACCTCCCAACACTTTGCAAACCGTCCTATCAAACAGTCAGCTAGGCTGTTAATGTTTAACCGAGCTATTGGTTTTGCACCAAATGGACCCTATTGGAGACTATTGAGAAGAATTGGTTCATCTCATCTCTTTGCTCCTAAGCATATTTCCGCACACGAACATGCACGTGTGGATATATGTACTTCTATGTTAAATAACATTGTTAAGGAACAATCCTTGCATAGTTTTGTTGTACTAAGAAAGCACTTGCAAAGTGCTTCTTTGAACAATATAATGGAAATTGTTTTTGGCAAAAGTTACAACAAAAATGGGGATGTTCATGAGTATATGGAACTTCAAAAGATGGTGAGAGAAGGGTTTGAGCTTTTAGGGGCATTCAACTGGTCCGATCATTTGTCGTGGTTCAACTACTTTTATGACCCTTTTCGTGTTAAAGAAAGATGTGTCGCTCTTGTCCCTCGAGTCCACAAATTTGTTAAAAAGATAATCCATGAACACAAACTCAGAGGCTCAGTGAATCGCGGTGAGGATTACGACTTTGTTGATGTGTTACTCTCTTTAAGTGATGAAGAGATGCTTAGTGAGGATGATATGGTGGCCATCTTATGGGTTAGTGACATCTTTCCTTTATATATATATATGTTGTTATATATCCTTTTATCTATTTGTACATTTAACTCCTTTGAATTATATGAATAAACTAATAATAAATTGGTTGCCAATAATTTAGCTAATAGTTTATATTTGTTTCTTTTTCCTTGGACATTACAAAAACAGTAAAAACTATTATATGCCATATACGTGTTCTTCTATCATTAAAAGTAATTATACTTTGACAAGCATCAAGGGAATGTCCTTCGACAAAGACATTTTTTAATTGTAACGTGGACCTTGGTAGTTGTTTTAGTGACTTAGTGTATCTAATAAAGTAATGATTCCAAGATTCATTTTACCGACCAAATATTGAAAAAGTTGATGATTTAGCGTGTAAGAGTCAATTTCTTTATTTTATATTTTTAGTATGTCAAAACCTTTTCATATCATTTTAAAATTCTTCTGTTTAACCAATCAAAAGGTGGTGTAGTGAATTAAGCATTTATGAATTTTGAATATTGAATATTGAATATTGATTTCACTAGTTTTCTAACATATATACCTTTTCTTTTTAACACAATATGATATAACATGGTCTCCTTTGTTAGCAAGATAATTCTTATGTAATATTGATCTCATGGTACCAAAAAAGCGAAAAAAAGAAACATCTTCACTTAAACTAATTAATCAAATATAACTCAATGTTTGTAGTTCATTATCATTGTTATTACTTGATACAAGTTACATAGTGACATTATTAATTTATATTCTTCTTACATGTATATTTATAGGAAATGGTATTTCGTGGCACCGATACAATAGCTCTTCTCGTCGAATGGGTCATGGCCGAACTAGTGCTAAATCAAGGCATCCAATCCAAGCTTCGATTTGAACTTGACACTAATGTTACAGGCAACAAAAACCTCAACGATGCTAAAATAACCAAACTACCCTACCTTCAAGCCGTTATCAAAGAAACCCTTCGTGTCCACCCACCGGGCCCACTCTTATCATGGGCTCGTCTTTCAACATCAGATGTCCATCTCACCAATGGCATGGTTATCCCATCCAACACGACTGCCATCGTCAACATGTGGGCCATCACACACAACCCTGACATATGGGAATGTCCGTTTGTGTTTGATCCAGATAGGTTCATGCCGTCTTTGGGTGGCTCTAGTTTGGATGTAAGGGGTGGGGACCTTAGGCTTGCACCATTTGGAGCGGGTCGTAGGGTTTGCCCCGGTATGAACCTTGGTATGGTTACGGTTAGCCAGTGGGTGGCGAAGTTGGTTTACAACTTTGAGTGGGTTCGAGACATGGCTCACCCTGTTGACCTAAGCGAGGTGCTGAAACTCTCTTGTGAAATGAAGAAACCTCTATGTGTAAAAGTTGTTGCTAGAAGTGATGTTTCTGCAATGATGTAAGGGTTTGTGAGTGTTTTATTGTGTGCAAGTACTCTCTTTTCAGCCTCTAGGGGTGAGTAAGAAGTTAAATAAAGAATTGAGAGGGCAAGATGTTATTCATGTTGTATCATAGGGTTGATTTATCTTTATGTGCTACCTGTTGAAATGATTAATGTATTGTGTAACCTGCTTGTAATTTGTTTAAGTTATGTGTCAAAACTAATATAATTAAGTGTTCAAGTATTGGAGAGGTATTTCTAGCACATAAATGTATTTCAAAGTCACCAATGTCAAAGAATCAATACAAAACAACAATTTACAATATTAAAGATGTATGCCAACAATAACATGGAAACTTAATAAAAGAAAGATTTGCATTATGTATCATATATTTTAACAGTTTGAATATATAAGCAATTATAAAGCACATACACGAGAAGACCAATCACCATAACAATCCTAATATATACAAAAGGAAATCAAACGACAAATATAATTGCTCTAACCTCTTGTAAAGCATTTGAGAGTAGAATAAATTGTCATACCGGTCCCAAAGTGTCTCTTTACCCCCATAAAGTGTTTTAACTTTTAACACATACTTAGGGTGGTCTCAATCTTCAAAACCAGGTGGTTGACAAACATATATTCCTCTTTAATTTTACAATATAAAGATATACTTTTAACATTCATTTGGTAAATTTTGAAATTCTATGAAATAACAAAGGCTAGAAAGATTCTTATCGTTTCTAGTATGGCTATGTGACTAAGGTAGTGTTTGTTATGGGGTAATGAAGAAAGGAATGGAATAACTCATTCACGAGGAATGAAAATAGGGATGTTTGATTAGAGGATGGAAAGCAATTATCCATTTCACTCTTCAATCCACCGTCTCTTTCTTCCATTTCTTTCTCTCAATCCCAACTATCAATTTCACACAATCGATCACCTTCATTTATTCTTTGGCTTTCATCTCATGATTCTCATCAGATGGGCGTTTTCTTCCTCACCTTCATCCCCAAATCTGGATAATCTGAATTCATTATGGAATTAGAAAAATTATGGAATCAAATCACGCCTGTTGGATGATATCCTGCGAGAAGATTAATCGGGTAGCTAACTGGATTGGAATAGGCGTTTTGCATCAATTTCAGCGAGACGAAGATGAAGACGCCAAACTCCAAAGATCCCACTCTTTCTTATCAAACTTGTCATCTTCGTTGACCCGTCACACCTTGAATCGATAAGCTCCCACCTGTGTAATTTTTTTGTACCCATGCTTCTATATCAGGGCTTCTATTTTGTTTTGTGTGTATGTGTGTTTGTCATGGTTTTAACTTTGAACTCATGGGACAATAATCATTGTTTTGACAATCAAAGTCTTGAATTATGTTGAGATTAGTGCATATTTTTTTATTTAGTGTGAAAATTGTGGGTTCTGATTATATGGGATGTGCACTAGTTTTCATATATCTTTGTCAATTAACACTCATATGGGTGAATTTATGAATGATCTTAGCTAACAGAGTAACAAACAGGTGTATAACAACGTTTATGATTTTACAGCAGCTATATATAAGAATACAAAATTCATTCTCATTGTAATATGTGATCCATGTCAACCTGATAATGTTACATGACATCATAATCATAATTGTATGTAACTTACATTATCAAATGGCAACTTACTAACTTACATTAAGTTCAAGCTACTTACCTTATCCTACATTGCTTCCACCTAGCCATTATCCTTCACTCTGTTTCCGAGTTCCACTTAATGAAAGAAAGGAAAAGAAAGGGATGGAAAGAGTGAAAGGTGGGTGTTTCTAAGTTTTTTATGAAAAAAAAGGAAAGGAAACATAAAAACTTGTATTCCAAGTTTCATTTAAGAAAGGAAAGGAAAACAAGTGGAGAGAAAATAGAAGGTTTTAAAGCATAGATGTTTTCTCTTCAATGTGGAAAGAATAGGATGGAAAGGAAAGTAAAAGAATTGAATTAAATAAAACAAATGGAAAAGAAATGAAAGTTTTCCTTTCCTTTCTTTTCTTTCGTTAAATTAACGCGGGAACGCAGTGTAAGTTCCAGTCAGTTGGTACTTCATTTGGTTGAAGTTGGGACACGAAGAGTCATGAAGACACATATTTGGACAATTAATTGTGGTCTAAACACCTAGCTTTGGTTAATTCCCAATTATCTGACTAGTTAGATAAGTTTTCAAGAAGGTATGGTCCGCATAATTAAGGATTGGTGTTGAGTCTTGAAATTGAGACTTAAGCTTGCAAAATTGAAAATCACTGTTTGATTGGAGTGTCGAATGATTCATGCTGTTGATAAGGGTCTGAAAATGATACATGTTAATAACATTAGTTTAAAGGAGAGATTGTTAGGTTTAAAGTTGTAGTCTAATGTTAATAATATAATCAAGTTAAAGTCAACATCATCAAGTAAATAAAGATTGTTCGTATGAAAGTTTAATTGAGAAGTTCAAGTTATTAACGTCGATATTATTCCTGTCATATGTATTTTTGTATATTTTGTCATGACAAATATTGTCCATGTTTTAGTCAAACATTAGGTACTTGAAGGTAATTAGCCTAATTATGTATTAGGCTATAAATATAAAGGTTTAAGGTTTTTATTACGTGAGCACACGATTAGAAATTTGGGGTTTTAGTGTATGTAATATATTTTTAAATCAATCTAGTGGGTTTTCATTGAATTATCTTGTGTGTTCGTGCTTGATTTTTTCCTTAATATAAGTGAATGTATTGGGTGATAAAGGTACATGTGGTGCAATAGTATGCACTGTGGAGAAGTGGTGTTAGTTGGTCTTTCGTCATTTAAGCTTTGTGTAGTGGGCGTGGGTTAGGGGTGAAATGGAGCGACGAAGGGCGCAAACACTGCCTCCCCGGCGATATGCGGGCGATTTGGGGCGGGGGCGGGGTTTAATTGTCGCCGGCGAGAATTGAAAAATAATAATATAATAATAATGTTACCGTTGGGGGGGGGGGGGGTAACGGCTAAATAAAAAAAAATTATTTTAAAAATTTAATATAAATATCAAACCAATTAAACCATTTTCACCATATCATACACAAACCCAAACATAAAAATACCAATCATTTTTTATCATTTTCATACTTCTTCAAACTCAATGAGTTCCCCGGATTCCACGAATTCTGCCGAGATTTGGGATCAATTAATCAATGAGAGTCGAAGAATTCATCAGATTCATCGACAAGTAGCGGAAGAGCATTTAGAGGTCACGAACGCAGTTCGGGCTGTCGCCAATAACATGGTGTCCAGCTCTGTTCCGTCTACGGCACCACGTAGACGGTCATATATCCTTCGGGATCGTAAGCAAGCGAACGCTCGTTTGATGAAGACTACTTCAATGACACACCTACATATAACGACGCTATGTTTCGACGTCGTTTTCGGATGTCCAAGCGTTTATTTTTGCGCATCGTTGGAGATATGGAGCGGGAGTATGAGTATTTTCAACAGAAACCCGACGCAAGAGGATATTTAGGATTCTTCGCCATCCAAAAGTGTACTTCGGCTCTACGCATCCTCGCATACGGCAACACGACCGATATCAATGACGAGTATTTAAAGATGTCTGAGAAAACAACGAGAGATGCGTTGGAGAATTTTTGCATTGGTAAAATTTAAATTGTTTGTATTAACTATTGTTTTTAATATAAATATTTTTTAATAATTTATTTGTATAGGGATAATATAATTATACTCTCGTCGTTATCTGAGGATTCCTACTTCAAACAACCTGACTCGCATATATGATGTACACGAAAGCAAAAATTCTTTTCCAGGCATGATCCGGAGTATAGATTGCATGCATTGGGAGTGGGCCAACTGTCCAACCGCATGGCGAGGTCAATACACTCATGGTGACCATGGAGTGCCAACGGTTAGTCTTCAAGCAATTTGTTCACACGACCACTGGATTTGGTCAGCCTACTTCGGCTCAGTCGGGTCCAACAACGACATAACGTTCTCAACGCGTCACCCGTGTTAGTGTATTACATCAGCCGTAGCATACCGGTCTTACCGTTTTATGCAAACGATACCTTCTATCGTCACGGATACTATTTGGGAGATGGGATATATCCAAAGTACTTAATCATCGTCAAGACGTTTCAAGACCCTATCGAAGAAAAAAGAGATTATTTTAAGAAGAAGCAAGAGTCCGCGAGAAAGGATATCGAGAGGTGTTTCGGGGTTCTAAAAAACGTTGGCATTATGTGAAAAACCCTTGTCGTTTATGGACGTTGGAAAAAATGAGCGATGCCATGTATACGTGTATCATATTGCATAATATGATTTTAGAAGACGAGGGAAAAGCAATATGTCAACACTATATACCAGGAAGCGTTCCAGAACAGTTCCCTGAACCAACCCAAGACCAAAGAACGTATAACATTCACCAGCTCACATCAAGTGATATACATAACCAACTGAAGGCGGATTTGGTTCAACACGTGTGGGATAATCGTCCTGTTGAGGACGAAGAGGAGGACGGAGAAGAGGACGAAGACGAGGACGGGGACGAAGACGAAGATGAAGACGAATAGATTAGTTTTTTAATTTGTATTTTTATATGTATTTTGTTGTGGTGTGTTTTTTTATTATAATTTATTTTTATTATTGGTGTGTATTTTTTTTAGTTTTATGATTTTTTTGTATTTCTTTTAATTTTAATACATTTGTATTTAATTATTTAAATAAATTGGTTTTTATTTAATTAGTTTAATTATAAAAAGAAAATAATAAAAAAAGATACCGTGGGTTCAACTTGTAGTCCATACACCATTACACCCCAAAAACAAATTCTCACTCCTTGCTGACTGAGCACCACATGTCACAATTCGCCCCCATTTGTAGCCTCTCCACTACGCATAGCCTTAAGGAAGAGCTGATGTTAATTGCTACTAACGAATTGTTAAAATAACTGAAGAAGTCACTATATGTATTTATCTAATAGTGATTATGGATGACGCTGTTAGTGCACTAGCTAATGGTTAGTGTGATTTAGGGCTGTTCACGATCCGAGTCGAACCAAGCGAAGGCTTGCTCGTTGCTTGGCTCGTTTACAACCGAACCGAACCGAACGCCTGAAATTCGAACCGAGCGAAAACCGAAATGAGCCAAAATCGAATCGAGCATTTTTCGATCGAACATCGAGCGATTTCGAGCATTATTTATTACTTTTTCACTTTAAATTTTCAATAAGAAACAAATTTGAAGGTTGTAAATAACATAATTTATAAATAAATTAGTTTTTGTGGCAAATTTGAACGCGAGCTGGAGCGGGGAAAAGAACACGTCGAACGTGAGGAATGACAAAATAGGATGGAAGAAATGTTTAAAAAATTTACTGACAGGTAAAAAACAAGGATAGACGCAAGGTTTAAGAAATTTGCGGACAAGTAAAAACTTTCGTTTTGTAATGTATTAGTTTTGTATTAAAGAACGTGTGGTCATGACGGAAGCTTGTTATTTTTATTCCAAGTTTGTAAACAGGCTTTTTTGGGAATTTTTAAATATTTCAGCAATATTTTACTGCAAAATTTTGGCTTGTAAATTCATTAAATAAATAATTTTAATTTGTAGCAATTTTGTTGCACCAGTTATCCTATTTTTGTGTAAAGTTTGTGGCAAATTTTATCAAGGTTTTGTAGCAAGTTTGTAGCAAATCTTTTTAAGTTTTGTGTCAAATTTGTGGCAATTTTTTTTGAGAATTTGTAGGAAGTTTGTGGCAAATATTTTATATATTTGTAGGAAGGTTGTGGTAAAGTCCGTTATTGTTTTGTGACATTTTTGTCGCAATTAAAATTTAATTAGCTTAGTTAATATCTTTACGGATTAATTACTTTATTAATGTTATCAATAATTTTAGATATTTTTTATAAATCAATGACAAACTTGTGAATAAGTTGTAGGAAAAAGTAAATAAAACTTTTGTGGCAAACTTGTCAAATTTTTTGCGACAACTAGAATTTGTAGTAAATTTGAAGCAAAATTTGTTGCATAATTGCCAGTAACATGATTTGCCACGGCTTTTTTTCTCTCAAAATTGGTTTGTCGGAAAATTGTGACTATGAGCCATTTGCCACAATTTTGCCACAAAAACTGATGTCGCAAATTGACCTGTTTTCTAGTAGTGAAAGTACAATTGATATATTTGCAGGGTGTTGTTTATGAGAGTACAATAACTCTATTGTATGCTTTTTTCTCATCTATATATAAGAGAAGAATATAGATAATTACAAAGGAATCTTGGTCAAATTATACATGATAATTATGATAAAAATACACCCTAATAATATATTACCTCTATGACCCTCGTCATAAACTTAATTACATTTTTTAATGACAAGGAGAATATCATTAAAAACTAGGCCCTAGCGAGGTGTTAAGAACCCATAAAACGAAAACTTATTACAAGTTACAAGTATTGTTAAATTTGTACCAAGACTCCAATTTTGAATCTTCAATATGGCTCTATTTTTTATCGCTCAAGACTTTAATCTCTTGAATGTGTTTTATTCAGATACAATAATGGTGTATAATATAACTCAATTGTTTCACGGCCACCAAATCCTTCAAAATGTGATCGATGTAATTTCCATACCTATGTTAATTGTGCTTATACCTAACATTCTTACAAAATGCAAACTGATTTAGACCCGATACCATGGTTTTATAATTTGAATATTCTAATTCATCTGTATTACTTCATCCAAGTTTGATACAAATCCAAATTTTTGAAAAGTCTTCCACTAAGTATGATCGATGTTGTTGTTACTTTCTTCTAAGTTCAAAATGTCAAATGTCATTTTCCTCTAATAATCCATCGAGCACTCGCTACAGTGGGCTTTTGTCTATTTCTTAACATATATTGTCACGTGGTGTCTTGTGGTTGCGTCATGTCGACCTGTTTTTTTTCTTATTTTATTTTATTGCTTTTTTTTATTTTTTTTGCATGTTATTTCTTTTTGGTTACAAAATTATGTTAGGTATTAGTGCCGATGCTGCCGAAACCTACCGAATTAGTGGTGGTTCGTAACCGCAACGCGCGGGTTTTGTTTTTTTGTTGTAAAATGTTAATTAGTAATAGTAATGTTATGAGCTAGAAAACACACTAATATGTTCGAGGTTCAAAAATGATATATAGGTAGGAATGGTACCAAAATGATTTATGTGTTAAAAGAGTGACAGAAGCTATTGAAAAGAGAATCCTTCCAGATGCATCTCATCCGACCCGTTTGGCCAAGAAGATCAACATTCTCATGTGGAGACTTTTACTTGACAAGTTGTTGACTCGGGTGAACCTTTACAATAAACGTATTGATATAACACTCATCATGTACCCATTTGGTTCTAATGACATAAAAGCTATGGAGCACTTGCTTGGTATCTGCCATATTATATTGCGTTTCATGCTTGGCCATCGATTGTGGTATCTCTAAAATAGACAGATCCACTGTGATGAGGCCGGTCATTATGGCAACCTGGATAGACTCGCTAGAATTGTCCAAACTAAAAGGAAATGGTGGAAGGTATTATTTATACGTTTTTGTGGGTGATTTGGAAGACTTGGAATGAAGTTATTTTCGAACAAACGTCTTAAAGACAGACCTTACATTTGACTCAAAACAATTTATTTTGGATCGAGTGGCTTCATCTTAAGATGTAATGTTTTAGATGCTTGGTTAACATATTCTAACCATCATCATTTTATAAAAATATTATTATTAAAAAAAAGGTGAAATTATAAATTTTAAGGACGCTTTAAAAACAATGACCGAATAGAAGCCTAGAAGGTATAAAGATAAGTTGTAAAAGAAAGAGACAAAGGACCATTATTATCTTATTATAACATGAGATAATAAGAAAGTCAAAACAGAAAAATAAGAATCTGCAAAACCATGTAACAATTGCTATAGGGTTACCTTTGAATTGGGACAAAGGACCATTATTATCTTATAGGGTTACCTTTGAATTGGGTCTTGCGCGCCAAGATTGGATTAAAACGGATTGGGCTTGACATATTGTGTTTTCAGTACATGCATATTGTGTTTTCAGTACATGCACATTTCAAAGGTAACCCTATAGAGCTGAGTTCACCACACTCCTATAAATAGAAGACTCCTTCTTAACATGTTGGAGATTATTACATCTTATCCAAACTCTCTCTAAATTACTAACTCTTATACATGTCAATGGTAAAAATTATGGATCTTAAGTGAGCGTTAAATTGTGGTATAGAGAAAACTAGCTAACATGGAATGTTTTGCAACATTTGACACCGATCGGGAAGATGAAATATTCTCCATCATGTTGAGAACGAGACTTCTATTTTTAAAAGTATGGTGGGTTAAACCCTAAAGGGCACCTTTAACTTGGGCTTTGCTTAACATGGGCTTTGCTTAACTTAGGCCTTGCCAAAATTGGATTAAAAGGGATTGGGCTTGGCATTGCGCCAGATCTACAAAACACGAACTACTCATTATAAGAAAAAAAATATTTGACCATTCCTTGCATTTGTTGTATACATAATCTTGTAACCAATCAATTCAAGATATAGTATTATTTGATAGTTCATGACCCCCAAATTAGTTTAGTCGCCTCCACATTGCTTGCTAGGGAGTATAGTTAAGGTAGAGGAAATAAAATTAAAGTGGTAATACATACGCACACCAAAGGCATCGATTACAACTATATATCGAGGAAACGAATTAGTAGCTTTCTTTATTCATGTTTATTGTAGGTACAACATGATACATTTAAACAACCAACTTTCAAAAAGGAATTAAACGAATGACATAAGAGTTTAAAAACAATAAAAGAAATTAGAGAAAATACAGAAAGGTTTTAGGCATCCCTAAATAGAAATACTTTCGACAAATATTAAATATGATGAATAGATCCTTTTAACACTTGGGCATATCTGATGGCGGAGGCAAGATTCTTTCGTCTAACCCTTTTCCATTTCTTACAATGAATACCATCTCCATCCCCCAACTTACATGACGTTCGAAGTGACAATGCATAAACCATACTCCTGGAAAACGAAGTGTATATATTAGATAATTAAAATATTAACAAATGTGGATGGATTAATTACGTGCATGGGATGGAAATGGGCTTAATTACCAGGGTTATTTGCTCTAAATCTGATGGCTGTCCAACCATTTTGAGGAACCGCAATAGTCTGTTGAAGTGGAGGGTCAACAAGATTATAGTTCAGAGGATCCCGTTGTCGATCGAAATTTCCAAATCCAGATCCCACAACATAGAAACTGTACCCATGCAAATGCATGGGATGATCTACCCCTGAAACCACGTTTGTTCCTTGGAAAACAAGCTCCACCGTGTCATTATATTTCAGGACTTTAACTTCAGTCCCATTCGTCGGAGTTTCTAGCGAGATATTCAAATTATCTTGTGTGTAGTTGAAGATGAAAGGGGGGTTATCAGGAAAGTCGTCACCATAAACACCATTCACTCCGCGGTAGTAAGCTCCAAGAATGGAAGTCCTTGGAGCGTCAAATGTAATATTGTTTATGCTTGCGGCAAACCTGTTATGCCTTGGTCCCAAACACGTGGTGTTACTAGCACAAGGCAATGTGTTAATAGAGAGTGTGTATAGGAACTTCCTTGTAATTGTCATTGGCACGTCGATCGGATGGACCCTGCTTGCCAAACTTCGTAGGCTGCTAGTGAAGTTAGCAGATGCATTTCGGTCATTAAAGGCGGGAAGAGTAGGGACAATAGGTGAGGGTGATGGAGTGTATTTTCCATTATACTCGATGATGGCTGTGGTGGTGGTGTCATCAAATTCACTACGAGGATTGCTATTATACAGCTTTGCGGCCATATAGTAGCGATTGCGAGGCTGGTTTGCTACTAACAAGACGTCTATGGTCTGTCCGGGTGATATTGCCACATAGTTGGCTTTCAGTGGCTTTGTGTAGGCGCCATCAGTTCCTACGACGGTGAGCTGATGGTCTGCAATTGCAAAGAACATGATGTTGTTCATGGCCGCATTTACCATTCGAAGCAGGTAAGTCTTTCCACTGTCCACATTTACTTTTGTTGTTTCTGGAGACATTAGATAAATATTACATAGGATCCGTTAGTATACATATATATTTATAGTTAACTACAACATTTTTAGTCAATATATATCTCTACCTGGACGAGAGCAGTTGTAGAAATCGCCCGGCTGACCATTAATTGTTAGAGCATCAGAGGGAGCCGGATCACCTCCGTTAGTCATAAACTCTTCCATAACTGTCTGTATATCATTCTTCCACCAGTCACCTGAATTGGTTTGAATATATTATATAATATAAACACTTAGAACAAATTAAGTTTATGAATTTATTCATGATTGATGTGGAATTAATTAACTAGCAGGGAAATGTTAATAAGACCTAAGATGACTGGAACCTCTGCATGAGGTTTAGGAAATGGAAAACTTGTTCCAATCTTGGGAGAGACGACTAGTAAACCATGCACCGTGGCTCGAGACCAGTCGCTGTGTGCATGCCACCATAATGTGCCTTCCTCATCGGAGAGGACGACCTTCTGGCTGAATCGAGTGCCAGGTTGGATTGGGCATTGAGTGATAAACTCAGGCCCGTCGGACCATGGATATCGTGGTAGTTTCACTCCATGCCTAAAATTAAATGTGCACATGATCTTATCATTTCAAAGGAAACCACCCTTAATTAATACTCCGTATTTAGTAAATAAGAGAGATATATTTACTTAATAAATATTTACCAGTGAATTGTTATATTTTGGGATGCTTTGTTGATAACATCCACAATAACGGTGTCTCCTCTTCGAGCAGAGATAGTCGGACCAGGGTACTGTCCGTTAACTGTCAAGATGTTCTTGCTGCTGCATAGCCTTGTATACTTGGTTTCTTGAATCTGCAGAAAAAAGGACATATATTGAACTCTTTCAACCCTCAAAAACATATATATAATTAATCAGATTTCTTAATACGAGTTATAACAGAATTGAAACCGTACCACAAAGTTGTATCGAACCAGAGCTGCTTGTGATTGCAACATATTACCAAGAAGCACAAAGAGCCCCAAAACAAGAACATGTATGACGTTCATGTCGGTCTTCATATGTACGTATTTGATGAAACTTAATATATAAGCTAGATGTGTTTAACTGGCTTGCTCAATTAGTTATGTGTTTTTAATATGTTGTGTTGTATACGATATTTATAGCTGGTTAAAAAGGTGGCTGCTATTGGGTTGGTCGTCAAAATCATCCTAGAATAGAAATAAACTCGTTTTGTTTACTGTACGTACGTGTTAATACCTAACGTGCATGCAAATCGATTTGGACCCAGTACGTACCAAGTATTCAACATATATTCCAACTTCTTCCTTTGACTTTTCTCAAGTTAATTTAGTATATATATCCAATCTTTTGAAAATTCTATACCACACCACTGTATATAATACCGTTGATAATGGAACCTCTTCCTTATTCGGTCAATATTTTTAAGGCGCCAACCAATATTCCAATAATAAAATTAACATATTTCAATGGTGTTAGTTTATCACATTATATCCTTAATTTGTAAGACAGTGGGTAGTGGGCTGACAATTTAAATTTAGATCACAAAAAGGGTTAAGACATGTTACTAGCTAGGTTACTTTTTAGTTATCCAATGCCAGCTTTGTAAGATTCAAACCCGCAACATTTTCATAAACGTAAACACACAATATCAATATGGGAAAACTGAAATGGCAATCCAAAATAAATTTGGTTTTTTAATTATTGGAAATGAATCGGTTGATTTAAAGTTTAAACTATTGACCAAATAAGATAAAATTAAGAATAAGAAACCGTCAAAGATCATTGTAGCAATTGTTACATGGTTTTGCAGATTCTTATTTTTCTGTTTTGACTTTCTTATTATCTCATGTTATAATAAGATAATAATGGTCCTTTGTCTCTTTCTTTTACAACTTATCTTTATACCTTCTAGGCTTCTATTCGGTCAATGTTTTTAAAGCGTCCTTAAAATTTATAATTTCACCTTTTTTTTAATAATAATATTTTTATAAAATGATGATGGTTAGAATATGTTAACCTAGCATCTAAAACATTACATCTTAAGATGAAGCCACTCGATCCAAAATAAATTGTTTTGAGTCAAACGTAAGGTCTGTCTTTAAGACGTTTGTTCGAAAATAACTTCATTCCGAGTCTTCCAAATCACCCACAAAAACGTATAAATAATACCTTCCACCATTTCCTTTTAGTTTGGACAATTCTAGCGAGTCTATCCAGGTTGCTATAATGACCGGCCTCATCACAGTGGATCTGTCTATTTTAGAGATACCACAATCGATGGCCAAGCATGAAACGCAATATAATATGGCAGATACCAAGCAAGTGCTCCATAGCTTTTATGTCATTAGAACCAAATGGGTACATGATGAGTGTTATATCAATACGTTTATTGTAAAGGTTCACCCGAGTCAACAACTTGTCAAGTAAAAGTCTCCACATGAGAATGTTGATCTTCTTGGCCAAACGGGTCGGATGAGATGCATCTGGAAGGATTCTCTTTTCAATAGCTTCTGTCACTCTTTTAACACATAAATCATTTTGGTACCATTCCTACCTATATATCATTTTTGAACCTCGAACATATTAGTGTGTTTTCTAGCTCATAACATTACTATTACTAATTAACATTTTACAACAAAAAAACAAAACCCGCGCGTTGCGGTTACGAACCATCACTAATTCGGTAGGTTTCGGCAGCATCGGCACTAAATCTAACATAATTTTGTAACCAAAAAGAAATAACATGCAAAAAAAAATAAATAAAAAAAGCAATAAAATAAAATAAGAAAAAAAACAGGTCGACATGACGCAACCACAAGACACCACGTGACAATATATGTTAAGAAATAGACAAAAACCCACTGTAGCGAGTGCTCAATGGATTTATAGAGGAAAATGACATTTGACATTTTGAACTTAGAAGAAAGTAACAACAACATCGATCATACTTAGTGGAAGACTTTTCAAAAATTTGGATTTGTATCAAACTTGGATGAAGTAATACAGATGAATTAGAATATTCAAATTATAAAACCATGGTATCGGGTCTAAATCAGTTTGCATTTTGTAAGAATGTTAGGTATAAGCACAATTAACATAGGTATGGAAATTACATCGATCACATTTTGAAGGATTTGGTGGCCGTGAAACAATTGAGTTATATTATACACCATTATTGTATCTGAATAAAACACATTCAAGAGATTAAAGTCTTGAGCGATAAAAAATAGAGCCATATTGAAGATTCAAAATTGGAGTCTTGGTACAAATTTAACAATACTTGTAACTTGTAATAAGTTTCCGTTTTATGGGTTCTTAACACCTCGCTAGGGCCTAGTTTTTAATGATATTCTCCTTGCCATTAAAAAATGTAATTAAGTTTATGACGAGGGTCATAGAGGTAATATATTATTAGGGTGTATTTTTATCATAATTATCATGTATAATTTGACCAAGATTCCTTTGTAATTATCTATATTCTTCTCTTATATATAGATGAGAAAAAAGCATACAATAGAGTTATTGTACTCTCGTAAACAACACCCTGCAAATATGTCAATTGCACTTTCACTACTAGAATTTGTGACATCAGTTTTTGTGGCAAATTTCTCATAGCCACAATTTTCCGACAAACCAATTTTTAGAGAAAAAAAGCCGTGGCAAATCATGTTACTGGCAATTATGCGACAAATTTTGCTTCAAATTTACTACAAATTGTAGTTGTCGCTAAAAATTTGACAAGTTTGCCACAAAAGTTTTATTTACTTTTTCCTACAACTTATTCACAAGTTTGTCATTGATTTATAAAAAAATATCTAAAATTATTGATAACATTAATAAAGTAATTAATCCGTAAAGATATTAACTTAGCTAATTAAATTTTAATTGCGACAAAAATGTCACAAAACAATAACGGACTTTACCACAACCTTCCTACAAATATATAAAATATTTGCCACAAACTTCCTACAAATTTTCAAAAAAAATTGCCACAAATTTGACACAAAACTTAAAAAGATTTGCTACAAACTTGCTACAAAACCTTGATAAAATTTGCCACAAACTTTACACATAAATAGGATAACTGGTGTAACGAAATTGCTACAAATGAAAATTATTTATTTATTGAATTTACAAGCCAAAATTTTGCAGTAAAATATTGCTGAAATATTTAAAATTCCCAAAAAGCCAGTTTACAAACTTGGAATAAAAATAACAAGCATCCGTCATGACCACACGTTCTTTAATACAAAACTACTACATTACAAAACGAAAGTTTTTACTTGTCCGCAAATTTCTTAAACCTTGCGTCTATCCTTGTTTTTTACCTATCCGTAAATTTTTTAAACATTTCTTCCATCCTATTTTGCCATTCCTCACGTTCGACGTGTTCTTTTCCCCACTCCAGCTCGCGTTCGACACGCTCTCGTTCACGTTCGGCCCGTTCTTCTTCCAGCTCCAGTTCATGTTGTTCTAAGAGGGCTTGTATTTCTTTTTGGGACTCTAGCACATTTTCAGGTTTCGCTTGAACCTTTTGGAGCTAAAATTTCAAAAGATGTATAATTAATACATATTAACCAAATGTTTGTTGATAACACATATACATAGCAAAATGGACTCATGTTATTAAGGCTTCAATGAATGTTACTTTTGTTAATATTATAACACATATACAAAACAAAATGATCTCTTATAATTAACTTTAAATAATGGTAAGAGTCATATTTTTAGATATTAATCCACATATTAACTAACGAGTTAATCTAACAAAATCATTCTGATGTCTAAAAAATAATATAAAAATCGGCTAACAATGTATAATCCTAACCTAACATTTTACATGCCCAATCCGGTGTTACCAGCACAAAAAAAAAACAAAATTGATTAACACTAAAGTCTATTTTTTATCATTTATTAATATATTTTCAAGATATAAACTAATCAATATATATATATATATATATATATATATATAACCAGTCCAACTAGCCCCCCAACAACAATGCCAAAACAATACAAAGTTAATATTTATAACAATAATAATAATTAATAATAATAACGATACCTCTTGTGATTGCAGAGCATCACCATATGACCTGCAAGTTGTAGAGGACGGTGTCCCTGTCACCACAAAAAGAGGATCAACAGATCCTACCCCGAATAACTGGCGACCCTCGCACTCGGGATGCAAACTCTTCCACACGTCAAGATCATCACAATCCATGTTCCCGTACAACTTTTGAAGTTGTTGCATGTACGAGACCTACAAGGTATCAAAATATAATGTTTGATATTGTGCTAAAAGTTGATAGAATTACAAACAAATAAATAAAAATAACTCACATATGAACATTTAGCAGGCGGGGTAATAAATTTTAACTCGCCCATGTCTTTTTCTCTGATCTCCCATCCCGAAATCTCTTTTTGCACTCTTTGGTGGCATGAGTCGCAATAAACAATTACCTATATCTGACCTCATCGCCTTTTTTTCCCTACATTAAAATTGGTAATGTACTTGATAAGTGTTAAATGTCAAAATAGTTAACATAACTTATGATTATGATCAGTTTACCAGCGGAGATGGTGCTCATCAATTCCTATTGGCCCGCCTATATGATGGCATAAGTCATTCTTGCGCTTGGCTCTCCCGGCTTCAGACATTTTTATCAATTCCCTTCCATCAGCATCACCACCGTCGCAACCATCGCCACCACCACCATTGTCGCCACCACCGTCGCCACCACCTTCACCACCACTCCCACCATCGTCACCATCGCTACCAAAATCATATTCATCACTATCATCCATGTCATCTAAATCCCCATCTAAATCATCATCATTAGGTATATCCTTTTATGCATCATGTAATGTCGTAGTGGTATGTAACAACCCATCTAAATCATCCATCGAATCACTGCTATCCACAAGGTTATAACTTCCAGCTCCGCCTCTAGTACACAATGTAACTACACGACCTTTTATAGAGGTGTGAAATGGGTATGACCTGGACTGGCTCGAACCAGAACCGAACTTTTAAAATGGGTCGGTCCGGGAATTGAAACTGGTTTTATGGGAATGGCTTTGCTGGTTCTTGGGCTTTACGGGAAATGCAGCAACTTTAATATTATTTAGTTAGGAATTAATAAAAATGCATAACCGGAACCGGATACTATTTCTAATTCCGTTCGGTTTTGCGGGTCGAACACGTATCCTGCTAACCCCTAAATGTTTTCACAGATTAATATGTATCAACTTATCTTTTCACAATTCATCAATTAGGGTGCTATAATTCTAACATATACACATTGATAATGTTACATCCCATATTTTCAAAGAATAATATTTAAATATATAATTTATTTATGGCATAATAGTTACTCGGATTAATAGAGAAAGAATAAAAGAATAAAATAATAAGATAAAAGAAAGTCCACGAAATTATAAACGAGTGTTAATAGTTAATTAATATTAAATATAGAAAGAATTATGGACTTGGGTAATTAAAATGGATCAAGATGGTGGGATGGGCCTTAGGTCCATGGGCTTTGAGGAGTATAAGGGGGTGTTTGGTACAGAGAATGGAATTGTAGAGAAATGGAATTGCAGAGAAAGGGAATTGGTCTGGAGAATGAGAATTGACTGTTCTGTTTGGTAGTACAGAGATTTCAGTAGAGAAATATAGCTGAGAATCATTTCTCTTGTTTGGTACATAGAAAATAAACAAAGAATTATATCAACTTTATCATTAGCACAAGTATTTTTTTCATAACAAATATTTATTAAAAAATAAAAAACATATAAAAAGATGCATAAATTCCAACCAAAATATGCATTGATCAAACCAATTCACATACAAAACATAGTTTTTAAGCAAAAAACATCAACCATAGTTAAAACCAATTCACATACAAAACATACTTCAACCATACACAACTATCCCATTGAACCATCGGTATACAACTCGACCATCTCAATTTTCTCTTCTATTGTCAACGCAATTGGTGATAGTTTTGTAGGCCTAGTCCCCATATAGGCCTTTGCCAGCTCAGCAGGTGAAGCCACATCATCTTCAAAGGCCTGTGATGATCCAATTACAGATGAATTTCAAAACTAAAACAAATAACCACAAGCAAAATAATACAACTTACTCTTGCAATGACAACAGGTGTAGAAATTGCAGCATCAAAGTTCACAGTCTCCCTCTCTACTACATGTTTGATCAATGTCCCACTTGTAAATGCATCAGTTTTCGAAGCATGATATGATGAAAAGGGTATCTATTAACAACAAAGCAAAAGTAACTTTTGGGGGAAAAATGTGATATGGAAAATAATAAACTTACATTTACAGCGGCTTCCTGAGACACATTCCTTGGGTCTTCATTAGTCCCTGATCACAGTAAAGCCTTAGTAAGGAACATAGAAAGAATTAAAAAACCATAAATATATTTAAAAAACAGGTAGCAGCAAGGTAAAAATAAAAACTTGATTGGTTGTCCATAATAAATATAACTAACACTATAATTAAAATTTGTCTAATCTTATTGGCTGATACATACTTTATGATTCGTAGTAATACATAATTTAAAAACTTTTGCAATGTGAATGAAATTAATGTCAGCTTTTTGAACAATAACCCTGCTATGTTTCAGTTAAAATTTTAAGCAACAATGAAGTCCATATAACTTAGATTTTATATCCCCCAACGATGTTGTAACCTCTACTGTGGGTTATGAACTTATTGGCTTAGCCATTACCAAATCAATGGAAATGATATCAACATTTTATTTCTAGTCAACACAAGACAGTCACATTCATAAACAGTCCTGTAAGCTAGATACTTAATTACAGGCTCTTAACAAAAGTGAAACAAAAAAAAGGTTTTTCATGACGATAGTCAAGCATGGTTTGGCTAGAATACATACATAATTACAGATGCCTTTTCTTATAACCAAACTTACTGAAAACCTATATTTCTATGTCAACTTAATTTACTCGTCTGTCGCTTTTGACTCAATGGCAAGCTTACAAAGCTGAACATAATGAACACAAAAGACAACCAGACAATCATCATTTATGCTATGAGATATAATACATTAGTGAAACAAAATCTACGCAATATGATGTATGATTGTATGGGACACATTCCATTATCACATCTACAGAAACCTACAAAGTACATACCCCTGGTGATTTTAAAGAACATTCACAAACATAACAACAAACTTAGTATTAACAGAAAAAATTTTCACAATTCTCATCTATGAAACAAATCCACTCTTAAATCTAACCAACTGAAGATTTCATCTAATAGCAGCTCCTCAACTATAGCAAAACTACGCCCACTCAAATCAAATCTAAACGTATTCCCCTACAGTTAAAACAGCACTTTCTTTCTAAAACCAAAACAAACATAAGCCAATGTAAACATACAATAACAAAACAATCCACCATGATGATAGAATTACTATAAAGTGGCACCAAAAATATGCTCTTTTACAAGGTAACAAATACAGTCAGATGAACCCTAAGCATATCAACATAAACAACCAATAAACCATACAAGACCACATCTAATTCCAACAACAGTCGCACACAAAAATCAATTAACCAAATTCCTCCACATAATAAATTAACCCTATTAATCGAAAAAAGCTTTTAACCTGGCACACGTTGTGAAGATTTCATCAATTCAATAGCAAAACTAGGCCCACTCAAATGTAAATGTATACCCTATATGATTAAAAACACACCTTTTCTTAAAACCTAACCAAATATAAGCCATTGTAATAAACAATAACAAATCAATCCACCATAATATTATAACTATTATCAACTGGCACTAAAAATAAGCCCTTTCACAATATATTAACAAATACAGTCAAATAAACCCTAACTTCTTAAGGAAATAAACATAATCAGCATTCAGCAATCAACATAAACAGCCACATCTAATCCAGCACAATCATACACAAAATCAATTAACTTAATTCCACATCCAAATTCAATTAACCCTAACCTAAATACCTAATCGAGAAAAGCTTTTAACATGTCAAACGTTGTGCAGGTTGAGAATTAAGCCGCTTACGAAACACGCCAAACAACCTATCAGCACCAGCGTATAACAGCCTAGACGCAGGGTCTACAAGCTTCGCTAATAGGCTAGAGTAATTATTATTGTTATTATTATTATTATTGTTTCTGATTGCGGTTGGAGGCCGATCGTACGGCGTGGCGTGAGAACTAAGGCGGCTAGGTTTCTTCCGGAACTTGCCGCCAGCTCCGCCGCTCTGGTAGGTGCTTACGCCGTCGGCCATTTGAGCTGTGGACAGAGGATTTGCGTAGAGAGAGAGAAAGAGAAAGAGAGAGGTAGTGGGAAAATGGGAGAAATGAAACCCATAGAAATCCAATTCTCCGATTTTTTTAGAGAAACAAAATCAGAGAAATGGAAATGGTTTATTTCCATTTCTCACCTCTTTCTTTCATAAACAAACAAGAGAATTCTTTCCAATTCCATTTCTCACCTCTCAATTCCCTCTACCAAACACCCCCTAAATATCTCCTTAAAACCATCCTAAAATCCTAACTCTCATTCCATCCTTTCCATAATCTCTACACACACTCCAAACACACACACCTTCCTTATTATACATAAAGGGCCAAGAGAGAAAGAAAGAGATCCAAGGCCAAATCAAGCTAACTATTACTAGATCTTCTATATACAAGTTAGATCCAAGGTTTAAGAGTCATAAACAAGCTAGCCGAAACCAAACGAATCCATAAAGGTATGTTCTTGATCTTAAAGTTTACGTTTTTATAAAAGGTTAGTCTTGAAACTTAAATCTAGAATAGATCGGCCATAGACGAACTTTAAAGTAACAAACTTGACATTTAAAATGAATGAAACAAACCCGAAAGATGAACGGCTCGTTAAAAGAAACCCTAGATCTAGTTTGAGCGTTTAAAGCCTAAAGTTTCAAACTTTATGATTTCCCGAGTCAAGCCTTACCCGGAAATGGTCATGAAAGCGCTTAAGGGGAAAGATCGATTCATGTTAAAGGTTAATAATAATAATAATAATAATAATAATAAAAGAAAGACAACAGTGGCAGCACATGGCCACTTATATACATCGTATAAGTCGCATACAAATTATATCGATTACAATGCTGGATCAACTACAACCAAACTCGCATACAACAGTTAGTGAAACCCGCTTACATATGAGCCGAATACAAAGACTTGGACATATACATATATACAATCTGAGCTCAATTACAAACCCCTATACTTGATTACATCAGTCCCATCGATTACTTTGTGTTCATTAACACCTAAACTCGATTACAATTCGACTCGATTACAATTAAAATCGCTTACAACTAAGTCCGAAATTCGATTACAATTAGAGGTCGCATACAATCAAACATCGATTACAATAAGAAGCCGATTACAATGTAAACGATTAGCATCAATTCGATTACACTTAATCCGGTTACAATTAAATCGCGTACATTGATAATCGCATACAATCTGAACATCGTTTACAACATACAAACACACTCGATTACAATTGTAATCGATTCCTTGAGGATCCGATTACAATTGTTGAGACAGGTTACAATCCCAAGACCCGCTTACCTTTCGAACTCGAACACTTTATCTTAGATTACAATGAAACCCGTATACACAGGGCTCGAACACAACAATCATCGTTTACAAAATGAAACCCGATTACACTCTCCAAGATCGATTACATAGGCTCGGTTACGGGCATGAGCGATTACGGTAGGATCCGATTACAAAAGGGCATGTCGCATACAGGGGAACCATGGAGCTGTTTTCATCATTAGCCTAATTCATCATCATCGGATGATTACATTGTAATCGATGTCTGCTGTGGAGGAACAAAAAAAAAGAAAACGAATGAAATAAAGAAGAAGAAGAAGAAGAAAGAGCAGATGGATTAGAATGAGTAGTTGGGCCTTGTGTCATTATTAATGTCAAACCTGGCCAAATTCCTAACCAGGCTCAAATACTTGGGTTTAGAGATCTGGACCGGATGGTATAGTTAAGGAGGGGTTGGGCCTGTTTTATCAAAACCCGGCCCAAAGCTTAGCCAAGCCCAATACAAACCCGATCCCTATTACACTCCGAACACTCGATCACACCGTCACTCAAACACTTAGAACATATAACTCGATTACAACATAGATAGATAACTCGTTTATAATGCCTTGGGCTATTTATAATGTAATTAACAAATAATAAAGACCCGATCACGTTAAGACTAGAACATATAAGTACCCGTGAGTTAGATATGTGTGTATAAATATACGTATAGGCGTACCCACGCCATTATACGTCAAAAGAATAATCTAGGGTGTTAAGCTAAAACATTAAAGAAAGAAAATTGGAATATTAAATAATTAAAAGCCGTATACCTTGGATTTATACAAAATAATCTAAGTAAAATGTAATCTAAAACAATGCCCATAGATTACTCCAGACTTAGCACGGATATTAATACGTGTATCCTATATACAGCTAGCAAGGCTCAATTAAAGAAGGGAATTACGATAAACGGAGAAAGAAACAGGATCCAGGTGAGTTTCTAGCCCCATTTCCTTGTTATGTTTTCGGGACTGTGTGCATACTCGATGTGACAGTTAATACACTTACCTTAAATGGTAAGTGTATGCCAAGTATGATATATGTGATAGATACGATGGATTTCTTGTCGGTACGTGAACGATCTTCGGATATTGCACGTATTGCCAAGGGAATAGATTAGTTCCTTACATGGATATTAGATAATAGCTTATATACAGTGTTCCTCCTACGGATAATATATAGAGTTCCTTCTATGGATAATGTATAATGTTCCTTCTATGGATAGCATAGTGTTCATTTTATGGATAGTATAGTGTTCCTTCTATGGACAATATAGTGTTCCTTTTATGGATAGTATAGTGTTCCTTCTATGGAAAGTATATAGGGTGTTCCTTCTATGGATAATATATATATATATATATAGTGTTCCTTCTATGGATAATATATGTGTAGAGTGTTCCCTTTATGAAGAATATATATCATGGGCAATAGTAATAGTTCTTTTAATAGATATTATGTGACGTTCCTCTTATGAATATTTATACAAAGATAAAGTATTAATACGTGCCTTCGGATACGTTAAGAAATATATGAGAATAAATTGTATGTTGCCTGATTAACTAGAACTCAATCAGCGTAGCTGA